>NW_005434567.1:113792-124733 GCF_000315625.1 Guillardia theta CCMP2712
AGCCTCCTTCGGGAGAGGGAGAGGGAGAGGGAGAGGGAGAGGGAGAGGGAGAGGGAGAGGGAGAGGGAGAGGGAGAGGGAGAGGGAGAGGGAGAGGGAGAGGGAGAGGGAGAGGGAGAGGGAGAGGGAGAGGGAGAGGGAAGATATGCCTGCCATTGCGCGAGGAATCTGCCATAGCGACAGACTGATCAAAGGCACCGAGAAAGACTTTGATCAACTGGGGCTAACTCTGGATGCCAGCGGAAGATATGTTCTGAGATACTCAAAGAATGGTCGGTTCTTTGCTCGCTCGATTTGCAATCACCAGATTCTGTGGGAGAGTGATGTGCGGGTAGAAGCGGTGGATGTAGAAGAGATTGTGAAGGCGATGACGGAACAGAAACAGGCGATTCACATCAACACGGCAACGCATGGGACGAAGGATGGAAAGTTCTCCTGGGATATGATAGACCCGATCGAGTTTTATTACGAAGACGTCAAAATGGTTGAGGCCATGGAAAGAGATAGCCAAGTTTCCATACACAGGGTGACGTCTCAGAGCCCGCCGTTTGCTCCGCTCAATGCAAATGTGATAATAAACGCCTGGTGCTATAGTCATCAGTACGACTTTGCTAGCAAGGTTGACCCTGCAACAGGAAAGATAAAAAGCATATGGTGGGATGACATTCCAAAGCTCTTCCGCCAAAACCTTAGGGTGACGGCCAATGACGACAGCGTATACGATGCTCTGGAAGGATATGTCGAAAACAAATGTTCTGCAAGTGATCCTGAAATATATGAGCGAAGTGGGAGGCCTTCCAGTGAGGTCCTTGAGGAATTTTTGGAGAGCGATGAAAAACAAGTGTTACTTCTTCTGGGAAATGCAGGAGCAGGCAAGTCGACACTTGCAAAGCGATGGGCAATCATGCTGGGGGGCAGATGGAAGGGGACGACGCAGACCTGGTATCCGGTCTTCCTTCATCTTCCGAGCTGCTCTAGTGTGAAGAAATATTTCAAAGAAGTGATCGGTTGTCAGTTCTTGGAGTCTGATTGGAACACATGGATGAGTAGCATTTCACTTTTCTTTGTGCTTGACGCATTCGACGAGATGTCGATCAAGGACAACGTGGTTGAACAAATCTTCAAGGAAGTAAAGTTGTGCAAACGATGCAAGGCAGTCGTGACGTGTCGAAGTGACTTGCTGAGGGGGAATAGCCGAGCGGAGAGTTTGTTTTGGCCACAGTCGAAAGGTGGGAAGCACGATCTGGAGATTGTCTGGTTGTGTCCTCTCAGCTTGTCCGACAAGAATCAACTAGATCAGTACATTGAGCGTCACGCTGCTAAGAGCATCGACAGCTGGAGCAAAGAAAAGTTTCAGCAGACCTTTGAACTCAAGCCCGAACTTTTGACTGTCGTCAACACACCATACGCGTTGAAGATTTGTCTCGAGATCCTTCCTAGTATTTTGGACGCCGAACCTCAGAAACACCTTTCTCAATCCATGATATTTCAAGGATACATAGAAGACTGGTTTAGGCGCGAATGGCATAAGCTGAAAGAATTCGACTTTCTCACGAACCAACGACGCATAACAGGCATGGACGATATGAACTATTTCAGGAAATATTGGGATGCGGCACAAGCTTTGGCGGTTCATATGCAAAGAAAAGGCTGTTCGCAACTAACGATTTTTGACAAAGACTGCAACGAATCCCTGGCAAGAAACTCCTTCTGCTTGTCTTTGAGTGAACCCCAGGAGAAGCAGCTGGGTCTTTATATTCTGAAAGGTTGTCTAGTACAAATAAGGAAGGCATCATCGAACAAAGAAGATACTAGAGAAATCAGTTTCGTCCATGACATCTTTCGAAGTTTCTTCCTTGCCAGCTCAATTATGGAAGAGCTCAAAGAGTTGAAAGATTGTGATACCGGGAGCATTCTCGGTCTGCGTATGCTGAACGAGGATACAGAAACGATCAAGCGTTGTGCTGAACTGTTGACTACCAATGTTGACTGCAAAAAGCGATTGTTCGATATTATAGAAGCTTCGAGACTCCGCTCAGATTCATTTTCTATCACAGCTTCAGCTAACGCAGCTTCCATCTTGACGGCAGCTCGCGTGCCATTCTCGGGCTTAGACCTTCACGGTGTTCGAATCCCAGGAGCAGTACTGAGGAATGGAATCTTCCATCGAACCAACTTGAGCAGAGCAGACCTATCCCGTGTGAATGCAGCTCATGCATACTTGTATGAGACTCGACTGGAACAAGCTCAGCTGAAAGATGCCTACTTTGGCGAGGAAACAATACTGGAATCCCTCGACAGCAATCGAAAGATTCGTTGCGGAAGACTTGGGCCTCTTGGCAAGCATTGTGCTCTAGCTTATCATGATGGCAGAGTGGATATATGGGACTTAGAACTGAAAACGCTCCGTCACAGCTTCTATCCACAAGTTAGAGACATCGTTTTCATGTGTTTTGGGCCTGATGAGAAGACGCTGGCTTTAGAACTTCGCGACTCGTTGGTTGAAGTTTGGGAAGTAGAGACTGGAGAGCTGTTGAGAAGTTTTCCGGTACAAGGAGCAGAGATTCAAATGATGAGTCTAGGTGATGGCAAGAAAACGTTGACGCTTCACGTTCAAAGCCTTGTTGTGACGCAACTGGATGTAGTAAATGGGAAGGTCCGTTATGAGATGGCAGTGCCAAGAGGTAGGTTTACGAAGAGATGGTTCGCCATGGACGGGAAGACTTTCTTTCTTTTGATGGACGATGGCACTATGGAAGCTTGGGATGTGCAGACAGGGGAAATTCGTTACACGGTTGGTGATGTTGTGGATTTTGATGTTGGCAAGGAAAAAATAGCTGCGATATTGATTACTTGGGAAGTGAAAGTTTGGGACATCAAGACCGGGCAACCTCTCCATACGATATTGCCGACATCGATGCCTACTGTTAGACCCGACTGGAAATACAACTTGCTTTTGGCACCAAATGGAAATACTCTGTTTCTCTTCACTTTGTCTGGGATGCAAGAAATAATGCAAGTGTGGGACGTAGAGACTGGCGAGATTCGAGGTACCATCAGAACAGCAGATGGAAGCATCGCCGACAAGTTGAGCATCAGTGAGGATGGGAGGACTGTCGCATTTAGAGTCAAAGATGGCGGAATAGAAGTGAGAGACGTCGAGTCAGGGGAGCTGCGCCAAATGATAAAGCCACAAGGTGAGGAGATGAAAAGTTTTCAAGTATCTCCTGACGGGACCGCCCTTCTCTTGCACATGTCAAATGGAAGTATAAAAGTTTGGGACATAAGTAGTGCAATGCTCTGCACTAGTTTTGAATCAGAGGATCGACCAATATCGCAGTTTTGTTTTCAGTGGGACATTCACGCCGTTGCGTTGCTTTCGGGTAACGTTGTAGAGGTTAGAGACATAAGGACTGGGTCGCTTTCTCGTGCATATCACTTGCAGGACGCTATGGATGATGTAGGAGAGTTGAAGTCGGGCACCGATGGATTGATCTTCTGGATTGACAACGTCAATGATCGGCTAGAAGTTTTGGACATCAAGACCGGCGACCTCCATGAGGCACAACTCGATTATGTTTCTGATATAGCACTTGGGTGCAATGGGAGATTTATTGCGTTTAGTTTTGAAGATGGAAAGATACAAGTGTGGGACGTAGAGACTGCCGAGATTCGAGGTACCATCAGAACAGCAGATGGAGGCATCGCCGACAAGTTGAGCATCAGTGAGGATGGGAGGACTGTCGCATTTGAAGTCGAAGATGGCGGAATAGAAGTGAGAGACGTCGAATCAGGGGAGCTGCGCCAAATGATAAAGCCACAAGGACAGAAGATCATTGATATCAAATTTGGACCTCAAGAGAAGTTCTTAGCTTTGAGATCAAACACTGGCAGATTGGAACTTTGGAATGTTGAAACAGGGCAATATCTCAAAGAATTGAAAGGAGACTCCGTCCACATCGACGTAGTTTTTGTCGATGGTTCCATCCTGGCATTATCACCGCAGGGGAGAGTAGAAAAGCAAGATTTTCAAACAGGTCCGCGCCTTCAGACCCTTTCAGAGCAGGGAAGCTCGGTGATCAATGCAATTTTCAGTCCAAATGAAAAGTTTCTTGCTCTATTGCGTGGTGATGATCGTCAATTGATTGAGGTGTGGGACATCGAAAATGAACAACTTCTGCATCCTCAATCTATTCAAGTAAGTAATGACGATAAAGCAAAGTTGGAATTTGGACCGAACGGAGATACAATATTGTGGAGTTTCTTCAATGGGACCCAATTTGTCACAGAAGTTTTTGATACGAAGACAAGGAGGGTTCATCGTACGGGTGTTGCACAAGACGTTGTGAATGTTCAGGTGAAGAAGGCCATATCTCAACCCATACATGGGAAAATTACATTAGCATATGATGGCAAGAGTATGTGGAGGGTAAATGAGACGAGTGAGGACATTGTAGCTGTGTTAGAGAGGCATGCTGCAGCATGTATTAGACATGCTAATGACACTTCATCAGCAGAAGCGAGCGAGCAAGTATCCAAGGAGCAGACGTTGCCAATCCCGATCCTCCATATGGAAAATCCAAGGAGTCCTTTCAATATCTCTCAGTTCCACGACAGACAGTGAAACTCGCACACTTCTCGCCAGATCAGAACTCAATCATCTTGCGGCTTTACGACAGAAGCGTCGAAGTTTGGGACTCGAAAGAGCTGAAGCTTCGATATGCCATCAAACCTCAGGGAGAATGGTTGGTTGCAAACCTGTGGTTTCGTCAAGAGAGCAACAAGCTGGTGTTAATCATGGCTGATGGGAAGGTGGAGGTGAGGGACCTCGGTACAGGGAAACTTCAGCACATTCTCTGTCCGTTGGCAGGAGGAGAAACCGAAGATTTGCCAAGAACGCCTCTCAATCTGAGTCCTGGGCATGACGGACAAACCATTTTGATCCAAGGAGAGAAGATCGGGTTAGAGGTTTGGGACATTCAGACAGGAACCCGCCGGCAGGTGCTCGAGGCGCACGATGAAGACTTGATCAGGGACTTTTGGGTTGGACCTCAGAAATTTCTTCTTACCTCCTCTCTGGATGGCTTCCTGAAGGTTTGGAGGTACTGCGACGACGGGTACTTCCTGCTGAGTTTCGATCTCAGTCATCGAGAAAGGTCCCTGGTCTGCAAGGGAGCATCGGTCAGTGAAGACATGATCTCGGAGTCGCAGAAGCGTCTCCTCAAAAGCAAGCAGGCAATCATCAAACCTAACAGATGGCTCAATGTTCCTACTGCTTGGGCTGGACCTGTGAACAAGATTCGTAGTCTCCTAGGCTGGCTTGATTAGTAACAACATAGTGAATTCAGATTGAATGAATGATTCGATACGGTTTGCTTGATTAGTAACAACACAGTGAATTCAGATTGAATGAATGATTCGATACGGTTTCATGTGCTTGTAATGCTGCCAGCGTTGCTCTATCATCTATCACAATTGTGCAATTTTGCGCCATCGTTGTGGCATTCTAGCGTAGACAAAGAATAGCTGTATGTTGACAAAATGTGCGATGAATTGACCTACCATTGATCTCTCAGCGATGGCAAGTAGATCAGATCTGTCAGCCATGGCAAGTAGATCAGATCTGTCAGCCATGACAAGTAGATCAGATCTGTCAGCCATGGCAAGTAGATCAGATCTGTCAGCCATGGCAAGTAGATCAGATCTCTGAATCTGTCTTGACACACCTGATGGAAGGCTGGAATGGGAGAGGATGGCAAAGAAGGAGATACAAGGAGGGAGGAGGCACACGAGCAACAACCGTGAGGGGTTTGTGAAGAAACAGGATGTGGCAAAGACTCGATGATTGTTCTATCTCTCTCGGCAACTGTGTTGATTGGATGCAACTGTGTTGATTGGAAGCGGACTAGGTTGCAGCATCAGGAGAGCCTTCGCCGTACTGAGCAACATGAATGTGACTGGCGACTGGAGGATGAATTACATCTGATCGAAACATGGAAAAATTGACGGAAACATCGCATCAGCTCTACTGTCAGTGCTCAACCAACCCTCTCCCGGCAGACTCAACTTGCAAACTTTGCAATGAGCATCCAAGATGTCAAGCGGGTACCGCCGACGCACTCTCGCCTCTCTTAGCAAGCCTCTTATCCTTCATGTCTCACAGCATTTGTCACTGAGATGAACGCAGATGCTTTATCAACCCTATGATATCTGCATCCTCTTTGAAATTCGACATCAGAGAGATTGAATGTATCTACAATCATGGAGATATGAAGAATGTTTGATCTAGAATGTATCTACAATCATGGAGATATGAAGAATGTTTGATCTAGAATCTGAGCACCTGCAACTTTGTTGGCCCTCTCCCTTCCACATCGATGAGCTTGAAAAGCTTCTCGCCACACCACCAAGTTGTAAACATGGAGAACTCTAGCACTGATCGCAGCGCTGCATTGGACGAGGAGGATCGCATCAACCTTCTCGTCAAGGTGCAAGGATCCAACAAGAAGAGAGCAAGGGGAGAGTACGAAGCATCCAAGGTTATGTTCAGCGGAGCCCCAGGGTAAAGCCCATATTACAGCTTAAAACATCTTAAAGATGTTCAACTAACCTAAACCATTCTCCACTGCTCCCTCCAGCCCCTACGGCACTGCCCTCACTGAGGACTCTGTCTCTCTCTGTCTCTCTCTCTCTCTCTCTCTCTCTCTCTGTCTCTGTGTCTCTCCCTCTCCCTGCCCCCCGGCTGAAGTCTCCCACTACTCTGACTGTATCAGGTCCTGTGGATTTGTTTCTCTCTAGTGCATGCTCGGCCGGCCCATTCTGTGCGCCGCTCGATGGTCGAGGCCATGCGCATGCAGTAGCAGCTGCCTCTGACGACTTGAGTTGCAGAAGAAGTCGTCGCCGTCCTCATGCGGCTGCCGTCGCTACATCCGCGCGTCTGCTGCGCATTCGCATCACTGCCATGGAGACATTCATTGCGGGTTGTCGGGGAGATCTCGTTCCGTTATTTTGGAACCGTCAGACACGCAAGCCATGGCGGAGGTGAGGGGAGCGTGAGGGAGGTGGAGGCGGGGAGGGGAGGAGGAGAGCGACGGATCTTGCGAGGTCGCCATGCATCTGACATGAACATCCGGACACGATCCTAGCCGTGCCGAGCTTGCGTTCCTAGATGCTGCCCCTGCATTGACACCGACCCCCCCCCCCGCCCCCCGAGATGCTTCGATAGGAGGCATGCTGTTATCATTGCGGGGGGAGGGAGGAGGTAGAGGCTGCTGAGTGATGCTGTGTGACATGCATGAGGTTTCATCCCGTAGATCGTGCGCCCTGCCCTCTTGACATGTCTGACAATCGGTTCCAGCTCAGGAGCAGGAGCAAGCGCAGCAAGGATCCGGGGGATTCCGTCGCCCGACCGGACGGGGACGATGGCAAGGACAAGAATGTCAAGGACGAGAGCAACAGGGAAGTATTTCCTGTGTACGAGAACTCTCCCGCAACGACAACAGCAGGGATATTCGTGATAGCAGCCGTCTTCTCAGTCTATGTCGCGACCATGTACCCTACGGTCCCAGGGGGCGACAGCGGGGAGTTGATAGTGGCAGGGTGTACAGCAGGGCTAGCGCACCCCCCTGGTTATCCTCTCTTCACCATGCTGGCGATCCTGTTCCACAACATTCCGTTCGGCTCGCCGGCATGGCGGGTTAACTTGCTCTCCGTCTTCCTGTCGACCGGCTGCGCATGGTTCCAGTTCCACTCGGTTGTGCTGTGGGAGGAATCCCTATCGAAGGACAGAGGAGGGAAAGGAGGGAGGAGGATGTGGGAGTGGACAGTGAGCGTGTGGGCAGGCGTGCTGACGTCCCTGCTCATGGCGTTCTGCCCTCTGCTGTGGATGTACTCGATCCAGGCTGAAGTGTTCGCCATGAACAACTTCTTCGTTTCCCTCTTCCTCTACCTCACAGTGAGGTTCTACATCTTCCGTGAGACCAGGATCGCATTCCTGGGATCGTTGGCCATAGGGCTCGGGCTCAGCAACCAGCACACTCTGATCTTCTACGCCCTCCCCCTGGTCCTCTTCGTGTTCATCACAGGGTTCAGCGTCCTCTGCTCTCCCAAGAACCTCCTCATCCTCGTTGCCTCCGGTCTTGTCGGTAGATTTATGAGGATGTGCAGGTTGGGAGATTGAGCATATTGAGCAGGCCTCTCCCCCTACGTGTACCTCCCCCTTGCCGGACGGCAAGCAGCCTTCGGAGCCTGGGGGGAGCTGGATACTGTGGATGGGTTTCTAACTCATTTCCTTCGAAAGGAGGTGAGATGAAGACGGGAGATGCAGTTCTGAAGCATTGGAGGATGGAGCAGGAGCAGGAGCAGGAGCAGGAGCAGGAGCAGGAGCAGGAGCAGGAGCAGGAGCAGGAGCAGCATAACATGAAGACGGGCATAGACAAAGGAAGGTAGGGTAGAAATGGAGGGGAAAAGAACATGTCGGGATCAGGATCTTGAAGCGGACGCGACACAGTGTGTTGTTTTGATACGGCGGGATCAAAGACTCAAAGATTTCTCCGTGAGAACGAGGGGCTGATGCTAAGCAGGAGAAGGAGGAGAAGGATAAGAAGGAGAAGCAGGAGCAGGAGCAGGAGCAGGAGCAGGAGCAGGAGAAGCAGGAGCAGGAGCAGGTGCAGGAGAAGAAGCAGGAGGAGCAGGTGCAGGAGCTGCTCTCTTGTTCTCACGGCAATTCTTTTCCTAGTACGGAACATTCAGACTGTACTCAGGAAACGAGAATTCAAAGGTACGTTTGTGGAACAGAGGAGGAGGGAAGGGGGTGGAGGGAAATCCGAGTAATGTCGTGTTTGGGGCTCTTTCCTTCTTTCCTTCCTTCTCTCCCCTCCTGTCCTATCTCCTCCTCTCCCCTTTGTCCTCCTTCTCTCCGCGTCTCTCCTCTCCCACCATGATCATCGGCTAACGCACCATCATCATCGTCAGATAGGTGAACAGCTCTGGGAAGCTCTCTTCCTGTACGTCAAGAACTTCACCTTCGAGTCGACCCTCGTCATCGGACCTTTCTTCTTCGCCGTCGGTCTGTCGCGCGTCGTCGTCGACTGTTTCTCCTCGCGCAGGTCCCAGCAGCCCTCCCTCTTCCCTCCTCCCTCCTCCCTCTTGCGCACCCTCGACTCCTCCTTCCGCTTGACAGCTGCTGGTGGTGGTCACAATTCCTGTCTTCTCCTTCTTCTACATCATCATCATCATCATCATCATCATCATCATCATCATCATCATCATCATCATCATCATCATCATCATCATCTTTATCATCGTCGTCATCATCATCTCAATCATCATCATCGTCTACATCACCATCATCATCGTCATCATCATCATCATCTCTTTTTCTCTATCTCACATCAGCCTCAGGCTCAACACCGCTGGATTTGCCTTCACATGCAGCTTCATCTTCTACATGGGTAACAGCGAGCATGTTTGCACGGCGGCTGACGTTTTCCAGTTGTCTTTCACTGTCTCTCCAACCTTCCTCTTGACCAGCCCCTCTACTTCGGAGTCCACATGCGGTTTTGGATGCAAGGGCATATCATTGCCTTCATGCTCCTTGGTGTGGGTGCCGCGAAGATCTGGAGGTTTGTAGGTGAGGTGAAGGAGGAAAATGTATGCTGCTGCTGCTGCTGCTGCTGCTGCTGCTGCTGCTGATACATGCCTGCCCGCATCTGCTCCTGAACCTGCACCCTCATCTGTGCTTTCCCTTGCATGTTCACCTGCTCTTCCCTCTCTCGCTTCCTCTCACTCCTGCGCTGGCCCCTTCCTGCAGCTCCCACACAAGAGAAGTTGAAGGTCGGTGGTAACGACCATGTCTAGGATCCATGAGGAACGTGGCAGCAGCGATCACTACCATCGCCCTGTGTGGGCTACAAGTAAGAAGTTCTGCTCGATCGTCTCCTCCCCTCGCCCTCGCCCTCGCCCTTGCTCCTGCTCCTGCTCCTGCTCCTGCTCCTGCTCCTCCTCCTCCTCTTTGTGTACGCGTGCGCCTCTCGTTTCTCATCAACGTATCTGCTACTCCAGCTGATCTGATCAACCAGGTTGGGCTGCATTACCGTGCGATGGATCAAAGTCAAAATCGGTTTGTGTATCGTTATGGGTTGATGCACATTGAGAACCTGCCAAAGAATGCGATCCTGATTGTCAAGGTGAGAGGTTTTGAATGAGAAGGATTAATGGGATAGAGTTGTTGATGTTGATGATGATAATGATGATGATTGAGATGATGATTGAGATGATGATTGAGATGATGATTGAGATGATGATTGAGATGATGATGATGATGATGATGATGATGATGATGATGATGATGATGATGATGATGATGATGACGATGGAAGTAACGGTGCAGATGGTAATGAAGATCGCAATGGAGCTGATGATTGAGATGATGACGATGATGTTTGTTGGGATATCACGAGAGTGTCACTGGCTGAGCTTCTGACCTTTTCAAATCAGGGTGACGTCATTACGAACTCCATCCGATACCTTCAGGTTTGCAACACAAACACGAATACATCTGTTTCATTGCAAACGCTGAGTTGCAGTGTTGATGAGAAAAACGAATGATGATGATTGAGATAATGATGACCATCAAATGTTCATGCTCGATTATTGTTTTAAGGATATTCCCGATCGTGCCATCTCACAAACATGTTTGTAGCGATGTGAAGGGTTTCGTCCGGACGTTCAACATCTGGACCAGTCGATGATGACATACGAATGGTTTGTCAAGAAGCAGGTAATGTAACATGTGATTGTTTACATCTAACATCATCGAACACTCGAACACCTGAAATTTAATACCCAAACACAAACCTTCTACCTTGCAACAATAACATCTCACTCATACCAACCACCTAACCACCAAATCATCTCTTCACGGATCGTCTTCTTCATCTCC
>NW_005434567.1:132464-134964 GCF_000315625.1 Guillardia theta CCMP2712
CCTCTCTCTCTCTCCTCCTCCTCCTCCTCCCTCCTCCTCCTCCTCCTCCTCCTCCTCCTCCTCCTCCCTCCTCCTCCTCCTCCTCATCATCATCATCATCATTAGACTATCATTATCTCTATCCATCTTCGCTCTCATCCCACAAGACAATACCCCGCCAGGGCAACGCGTGCTCAATCAACCTTTTTTCATTCAAGAAGCCCTCACAAACCCCCTCCCCTCCCTTCTATTGCGTCTTCTTGGCAGCAAGAGCCGAGATCAGCGCCTCGATGTCCTCCATGAAGAAGTCCTCATGGAACGTCCCGTTCTCCTCGAAGTAGTCCGTCAGCTTCAGCACGGCCTTGTGCGTATCCACGACTTGCCCGCTCCCGTCCTTGACTTCCAGCGTCACCGTGTAGTTGATGGAGAAGCGAGGCAGCCTGGTCGAGACCTTCACCCTCTTCTTCTGCAGTGAGTTCCAGAAAGGGCTGGTCTCGTTGGGGGGAAGCGTGTACAGGATAGCGTCCTGCTCGTAGAATGTCATGATCATCTGCAGGGCAAACGACAGGAGTGCGTAGAGGACGGTGCAGACGAGGAGCAGGGGCCTGCTCTCAGGGAACGGCATGGGCTTGAAAGGATTCGGCCAGAATTGAGCGATGAGCGCGAAAATGCAGGCAAGGGCTCCCATGGAGAGCTTGACGTTGCTGAGGAAGTGATCTTCGCCGAACCCTGCGTCTTCGAATGACTGCAGGAAAGTCAGCGCCTGCTCCCAAGAGGAGAAAGCAGCATGAGCAGAACAGGAAGACGACATAGACACGGGTTGACGGAATCAGGAGCAGCATACCTGTACAACTGCATCGTCGAGGAATCCTTTTGTCGTGGCTGTATCCCCGGGATAGACGCTCTTCACTGGGATGGTGGGATCAGAGCAAGTCACATGATTTCCTCTCACGCTCAAGATGATCATCAATTGACACAATTGCAGCCAGCAACATGACAGCAAACGATAAAGAGAAGCTTCACTTCGCTGCCTTCACTTCATTGACAGCCGACTAGCATTCTTTCGAGGTGTTAACATAAACAGGCAACCAGACATCACGAACAAGGTGACGGAGCACAAGCTGTTCACGAGCATGATTGATCTTCTTACCCATCTCCTCGTTCTCGCTCTCCTTCCCCTTTCCCTTCCCCTTCCCCTCCGCCGGCTGCCGCGTTGGCTTTCCCATGGCCTCCGCGTGTGGAAGGGGGTAGGAGGTCATCGGAAGCAATTGGGATGGGTAGGGTTTCCAAACAGGATGGTAGGGGTGGTGCAAAAATATCTTGAGTTGGATCAATAGGGGTAATGGTATGAAAATTATCGAGTCTTGCAGTAGGTAAATTGTGGTATCCTCAACAGTGTCCAAGAATGAGATGAACAAAGGGAAATGGAGGGGGTGATCCAGAGCAGAGAGGTGACGGTCGCCTGTCCGCAGTGCAGGCCGCCGGCGGGCCACCGCCGGCGGGCCGGGGGCCGGGCCTCGCCGCCGCGCGGAGTCGCGGCGCGGCGGCGGCCGAGACTCTGCCGAGACTCCCCGAGGCCCACGGCGGCGTCGGTCCGTACCGTTGGACGTCGGATTAGAGACTGGAAACTCGCTCAGTGAGCCTTCGCCGGATACTACTGACAGGCCGCTGTCAGAGGCCGGTCCAATCGCGGCCACCGCTCAGCTGAGATCGGACTCGGAGCCTGTAACTGGCAACTTTCACCGTCACGTGGCCCTGAGTCACGGGGCCCGGGGCGGCCCGGGGCGTGCCGGGCGGCTGACGGTGTGGGCCCGGCCCGGGCCCCCCCGGGCCCACTGCCGTCCGCGGCCACTGTGACCGTCGCCAGTAGTCACGACGGCCCGGCGGGGCCGTGGCCGGCACTGTCACTGAGTGCCACCAGCGTCCGAGGCTCAGGGCCGAAGAACTTCAAGTGGCCCTCGGAGAGTCGGGGCCGGGAACTTGCCCGGGGGCGGGGGACTTCGGAGTCCGGAGTCCGAATTGTCGGAGTCCTGCGCGCACAGTGAGTTAAGTGAAGGTATCAGTTACGGCCAGTGAAGTTGTGGGGACAGCATTCGGAGGCTGTCAGTCACGCGGCCCACGGTCCGGTCCGAGGGTACGGTCAAGCCGCCTCGTCTCTCCTGGTGAAAAGTTGTCCTCGTACTCGCCGGGATTTTTAACTTAACTTTGAGTAACTTAGACAGCTGAGGAACCGGTGACCGTGGCACTGTGACGGGGGGGGGCCGGCGGCCGGCGCCGGGCGGCGGGCCCGGCCGCCGCCGCTCACGGCTGAGCCTGTCAGCGGCGGCTGCGCCGGCCGCTCTGGCGTCCACTGCAGTGCCTGCCAGGCCGCCGGGCTGCCGGGCGGGGAGCACTGCGCATAGCGTTGACATTTTGCTTTTTGTTCTTTAGGGTACATGGTTTACCGGCGGGGGTTGTTCCTTTGGTGTAGGCGTGTAGGGGGTGGCGTGGAGACCTGTTTCAAACGATTTCAAACTGGTTT
>NW_005434567.1:135064-137026 GCF_000315625.1 Guillardia theta CCMP2712
CGTCGACGGTGGCAGTGGGCTGACCCCGGGGCCGGCCCCGACCGGCCGGGCGCCGGTTCAGTGGCTGAGTAACCGCACTGCCGCAAGTTCCGAAGTTCGGAAACTTCAGGCTTGGCCCGGGGGCCTGAGGCAGCGACTGCCGGGTCGGATTCAAAACGTGCCGTTACCATCGTAACGATCGAACTGTGTGACCTCGTGACACAAAAGGACAGGTAACGTGACTTTACAATCTTGCTGCGCCCGTCGCACGAGGAGTTTTGACTGTGAGACAGGATTGAATAGGATACCCACCCCATCATAAACGAGTACCTGCCGTATGATGGTAGGGTAGGCGTGGGTGTGTCATGTGACAGTCAAAAGAGTCAAGAAGTTAATGGAAGGCTCTAGAAGGGTTTAACCAGAAAGCGCTATAACTAGGTTTTTAAAGATCCGTTCCCAACGGGGATAGAATGAGGGTCATTCGGGTCATCCGACTGGCAGGGACTCCGACGGAAGGGGGACACGAGGTTACGAAAGGGAAAAGGACAAAAGGGAAGGAGAGGAGAGACGAGTAGAGGAGAGGCAAGGAGAGGAGAGGAGAGGAGAGAAGGAGAGAGGAAAGGAGAGACGGGGTGAGGAGAGACGAGGAGAGAAGAGGCAAGGAGACAAAAATAAGCCGGACAAGCAAAGGCGAACCACGACGATTGGCTGAAAAGTTGAAACAGAACGCAGGAAATACAATATCTCTTGTCCCACGAAGAGCAAGCAAGGGGACGACGGGGCCAATTGAATTAGGCACTCCGGCAATTTCTCTTCACAGGACAACCTCTGCTTTGAACTGTCCTCATATAAGACGTCTTTTGGAGACGCACTGAACGCAATGTCCTCACCAACATTGCATGATACGCGCAGTATGCTCCACCCAGCAATGACAAGCAGCCCCACCAACCATCAAACCCTCACCGTCAAGATCTTCCCGCGCCGCAAGAAGGGCGAGGACGACAGCGTGCCCAGGGAGCCCATCTACATCAGCCTGGAGCTCCTGTCGCGGTACTTCCACCTCAAGCAGGAGGAGGTGGCGAGCGCGCTGGGGGTGTCGCTGACGAGCTTCAAGGGGGCGTGCAGGCGGGTGGGGCTGAAGAAGTGGCCGTACGTGAGGAGCTACACGGAGGAGAAGGGGGGGAGCGGGGAGGAGGGGAGCAGCGAGGAGGAGGGGAGCGAGGAGGAGGGGAGCAGCGGGGAGGAGGGGAGTGGGGGCTACGAGGGGGATCTGGGCTTCTGGGGGGAGCTACTGGAGGAGGCGCTGAGGCACGTGGAGGAGTCAGGGGAGGGATCAAGGAGGAAGAGGAGAGCTATACATACATTAGGGGAGTCATGTCGTGGTGACTCGCTATTCTGATACGTATAAACTATCGTTACTTCTGTGCTTTTGTTGTTTGTCTGGAATGGCTTTTCTGGATTCAGTTTGTGCAAGCTGCAAACATGTTTGCTGTTCTTCGAAGGATTCATTGCAATTGGGCATACAATTATGCTATTGTGTACAAATAGAAAATGTCTCTTTGTTTCGAACTACTGATGAACATTCTCGGATGTTTTGCTGGCTGTAGCTGTACATCACTGACGTAGAGTGATAGAGTCGTCACTTCGATTCGGTACTCGGGCAATCATCAATTTCCAGTCAACAAATTTTTTATGAGTCGGATGACACAAGGAGCCTTCAGATCAGTCTAGATGGAGGCCAATAAGGCTCCGCATGACCTCAGATAGAAGGTGGGAGGGGAGTAATCATTTTCCGTTCAACGAAAGTTTGCAGTAATCATTTTCCACTCAACTTTTTGAAACTATAATCATTTTCCATTCAAAACTCCCCGTTTTCGACCGTTACACGTATCTATAACGGTCGTAACCGTATACTTTTGCAATCATTTTCCAATCAAAATCAACTTTCAAACTTTCAACTCTCCATTTTGGAACTTTACCCCA
>NW_005434567.1:137224-138850 GCF_000315625.1 Guillardia theta CCMP2712
GTCACATACCGCCACCACCCTTCCTCTCCCCATACAATGCTATGCCAGTACCCCCTCCCCCATATTACCTTTCAGATACAGTCAATTACACCGGTCTTCCCACATCACCACCACCCCCTTTTCCCCCCGTACCCTCCCTAGGCCCGAGTCTGTGTCATCCCCCTAGCTAGTGCCTTCCTCCTCGTCATCCCCTCGTACCTGCCTCCTTGTCATCACCTCGTACCGTCCTCCTCGTCATCTCCTCGTACCGTCCTCCTCGTCATCTCCTCGTACCTTCGTCCTTGGCATCTCCTCGTACCGTCCTCCTCGTCATCTCCTCGTACCGTCCTTCTCGCCATCTCCTCGTAGCGTCCTCCTTGGCATCTCCTCGTACCGTCCTCCTTGTCATCTCCTCGTACCTTCCTCCTGGTCATCCCCTCATGACTTTCTCCTTCTCGTCCCCTTTCCACCTTCCTCCATGTGATGCCTTTTTCTTCATCCTGGTGAAACATTCCTCTCCTCATCCTCCTTCAAAATGATGCTAACTTATCAGTACACATAGGAACGGGTGACATTCCGACGATACGTATGGAGAATCAGTGATTGGTGTGGTGAACATGTCATCCCGTTCATATTGTATTACTATGTGCCAATATTAATTATCTGGGTATTGACTGCCGTATATACTGCGTAATACCCTTTGTTCGAAACAGTTCAGTTCCTCATTTGTAACTATGCAATCCGCCATAGCACATATGACAACACCGCATGATGTGCTGTCCGTTTGTCGTGGAATCTGCCAAGGGACCTTCAGAACTGGTCCAGTAGCTATGATAAGTCAACTTGCCTGCGTGATGGGATAAATCAGCTGGGACCAAGGAGTATCTGAAGCAGTATATGCTGGGCATAGGACATAATTTGCTGAAATCGATGGATTGATTCCATCGATTCAACACTTGCATCTGATGGGAGACACAACACAGTCAGACAACCGTCGATCCCGGAAGCTTACCCATGTGGTTACCTTGTCTGCCTTCCACAACTGGAAGAAGTAGCTTGACAACACCAGTACTGGAGGGTTCCTGTCAGGTCTGATACCTGAGCTGCCCAAAACATGGGTTCTGTAGCTGAGTTCGTACGACTTCCAGTCTTCTGGAGGACTGGAGCACCATTCGCTGAAAGGAGGACAGGTGTTAGGCCGAATCCAGAACACGAATGTATCGGCAAATCACCTTTACAATGCTTGTTGATATTCGCAATGATATGAAATGCACAAAAGACAACATCAACGTGAGGCATGGTATCGAGTAAACCCTTCAGAATCGCTGTTCCTCGATCCGTGATAACTGTCAACTTCCCGCTGTCCTTCGATAGCCATTTACCCACAGAGGTGGTATTCAGCTGCCTCCACATGAATGCTGTGTTCTCTGCCGTTTCACCACCAATCCAAGTTCCATCTTGCTTCCAAGATGCAAACTCGGATCCCTGGACACCGTACAAGTGCATGTCAGTCAATTGCCAACGAGACACGACGCCGATCATGAGCAGGTATACCAACTGCTAAAGGTACGATGGTACCATTTCCGAATCGCGCCTCGATTATCATAGCTTTGCCGTGGTACCACCTAAACCAGTCTGCGTCACATC
>NW_005434567.1:139018-172456 GCF_000315625.1 Guillardia theta CCMP2712
AGGAGGAAGGTACGAGGAGATGACAAGGAGGCAGGTACGAGGAGATGACAAGGAGGCAGGTACTCGGCTAGGGGGGATGGTACACAGACTCGGGCCTGGGGAGGGTACGAGGGGAAAAGGGGGTGGTGGTGATCTGGGAAGACCGGTGTAATTGACTGTATGATCTGAAAGGGAATATGGGGGGAGGGGGGGTACTGGCATAGCATTGTATTGGGGGGGGAAGGGTGGTGGCGGTATGTGAGGAACACCGGTGTGTTTTGACTAATAGATTGCTAGTAGGGGTAGGGTGGACCACCGACCCCGACATGTGACACTAGGGTAGGGGATAGTACCGGTATTTTTGATACCGAGTCCTGGTTATGAAGGGGGTAGCTGCTTTGGGCCTTGAGGGGTGGGTCTTGGGGAGGGGTACGAAGGGGTGTTTAAAGGGGGGTGGAGGGGTGGGGTAAAGTTACAAAATGGAGTTGGAAAATGATTACAAAAGTATACGGTTACGACCGTTATAGATACGTGTAACGGTCGAAAACGGGGAGTTTTGAATGGAAAATGATTTATAGTTTCAAAAAGTTGAGTGGAAAATGATTACTGCAAACTTTCGTTGAATGGAAAATGATTACTCCAAAAATTTGTTGACTGGAAATTGATGATTGCCCTTCGGTACTCTCCATTAGCATTTCCCGGAGTCCAAAGCACCGAGTCGACTCTGGCAATCTCTGAGTAATGCTGACTCACTGATGTTCGGCCCCCGGGCCGCAAGAGTTCTCAATGTCCAACCCGCCTCAGGTAGTATCATCAGTCGAGGTCATGCGACCCAATCTTGCAAAACCCCATCCGTTCATATCTCAATCACAGAGTAGTTTTACGTAAGCCTAGTCATAGGAAATCGAAGATTCGAGAGCGTGAAGGGAAGAAAAGCCGGCCAGAACAATGAATATAAAAGACGGGATTGGGGCATGCAACAGTAAATTGAGTAGGAGGGGAACGCAGATCGATACAAGAAAAAGGCAAGAAATACAAACAGACACAAATTCGACATTGTCAGTGCTTACAACAATGCGCAAACTACACCGTATGCTCCACCCAGCAATGACAAGCAGCCCCACCAACCATCAAACCCTCACCGTCAAGATCTTCCCGCGCCGTAAGAAGGGCGAGGACGACAGCGTGCCCAGGGAGCCCATCTACATCAGCCTGGAGCTCCTGTCGCGATACTTCCACCTCAAGCAGGAGGAGGTGGCGAGCGCGCTGGGGGTGTCGCTGACGAGCTTCAAGGGGGCGTGCAGGCGGGTGGGGCTGAAGAAGTGGCCGTACGTGAGGAGCTACACGGAGGAGAAGGGGGGGAGCGGGGAGGAGGAGAGCAGCGAGGAGGAGGGGAGGGGGAGCTACGAGGGGGATCTGGGCTTCTGGGGGGAGCTACTGGAGGAGGCGCTGAGGCACGTGGAGGAGTCAGGGGAGGACTTAGGATTTGCGAAGGACACAACAATGCGGCTTCCTCGTTGTTGAATGCGTTTGAGGTTCCTCAGGCTGAATTGTTGTATGAAATAATAAGTTTTGTGTGCACATATACATCTTGCTGTCAAAAAAACGTTTGACATCACTGGGTCTGTTTTCATGGTGGTAGAGGTGTATGAATTTGATCGTCGCTGTCGTAACGAATGAAGCATATGATGTTCGTACAACTTACCGCGACAGGATCTCCAGGCTGATGTAGTTCTGGGTTGACTGGCTCTCAAAATAGAGTCAGGGCGGTCGTATGCATCTTTGATACTCGCAGTAGGGTTAGTAACGATGATGTATATGATACTCGTACGGTTCGTAACGATGTTGTATGTGATACTCGTAGGGTCCGTAACGATGATGTACTCGTACGGTTCCGACGTCACGAGCACCATTGAGATTTACGGAGTTCCGAAGTCCGTGCCCTCTGTGACTGTCGTCCGACCGCCCTCGGATACCGTCGACATGCGTAAAAAAAACTATTTTCGACTATTTTGAGAGCCAGTGAACTCAGAAGCGACGAGGTTTTTGGGGGTCAGACACACTCCGAAACGTTACCACATCTCGTAAGCAAGAAACGAATCGCTCCAAGAGAGACGGTCGAATCGAAACCACTCCATTTCAGTCAGGGGTCCGCGTGACCCGCATCTCTGTTAAAACATCCATCCCAAGCCGGCCAGCCAGAGTCGACTGCTGCCGGAATGACCTCCACGATCATGTACGACGTCCCGCCGCTTCCTCTCCCAACCGATCCTCACAACAGTCCAACTCTTGTGAAGATCTTCCCGCGCCGCAAGAAGGGCGAGGACGACAGCGTGCCCAGGGAGCCCATCTACATCAGCCTGGAGCTCCTGTCGCGGTACTTCCACCTCAAGCAGGAGGAGGTGGCGAGCGCGCTGGGGGTGTCGCTGACGAGCTTCAAGGGGGCGTGCAGGCGGGTGGGGCTGAAGAAGTGGCCGTACGTGAGGAGCTACACGGAGGAGAAGGGGGGGAGCGGGGAGGAGGGGAGCAGCGAGGAGGAGGGGAGGGGGAGCTACGAGGGGGATCTGGGCTTCTGGGGGGAGCTACTGGAGGAGGCGCTGAGGCATGTGGAGGAGTCAGGGGAGGGATCGAGATGGAAGAAGAGACGATTGATGAGTGTAAGCAGTTTTGTGGAGTAGAACTTCCTTTTGATACGTACTTGTATAGTGTAAAAATAAACTTGGAAGGACAAACTTGGCAGATCCTTTTTTTCTGGGTTCGAGTGCAACAGCTAAGTGGTTGAGCTTGGGTCATTTTACTGGTTTGTTTGTGACAATCTCAACATGCTGTTCCAAATCAAAGAAAGAAGGGTAAAGTGAACCATGCAGAGTAGCGCTGTTTTTTTTCCCGGCAAGCATTCATTCATTCTCTGCGAAGACCTTCAACTGGTGGTTGCGCTGCTGTTTTTCTGTCGGACTTACAGACCATTTCCTTTCCAAATGAAGAACTTACTTGTTCAACTCGCTCACAAGATCTGCTCTTGCATTATCTTCTTTTGCGCGTTTTGCAAACACGTTGTCCGAAGCGAGGTTTCATATTTGAAGCGACCCATGTTAAACATTGCCACCACTTTGTCCGTTTACTGGTCAGCATCTAATGCATTCGATGCTTCTTGTAGGTTTGCCGCACAAAGAATAGTTTCGTAATCTTTGAAAAAGGAACAGAACAGCAATACTTTTGATCAACTTTATCCTTCCGCACCAAAGAAATTACAAAAAGCGTTCACAGGATGTGCATCGTGATATGAACTTCCATTCACCATCTTGTCATTACTTGGTAAGATCCTGTGTCCAGTTCAGGAGTAGCCAGGTAAGGACTGACTTTCAAGCTAAGAAAGAAATCTTCTGAGGCTGCTGATTGAGCAGTTGTGTGGACTAGTAACCGTCTTTCAGCCAATCTGATGAGAAATCCTTGCACCCACATCTTGCTATTTCATTCTTGCATCTTTGTTCCCATTGAGTTGATCGGAAAATCTAACAGAACTATGTTGTACGGCTCAGTAAGATCCTCCATTGTTAATCCGGTGTCCTCTAGTTGGTCTACTTCACACGACCAGGCCGAGTCGGTGATGAAAATGAGTGTCTGTCTCGAGAATATTGAAGAGATTTCAGACCCATCCATGGTTGAGGGCAGCTCCAGTCTGGCTCAGAAGAGTTGAAGAACCGGGTGGAAGAGCAGGAAGACAGGAGAGGTGAGGAGGAGCATAATAGCAGGAGGAAACGAAAAAGAAACGAAATGAAAATGAGAGCGGCTCATTATTTTTCCACTGGAGTATGTACGGGTTCTTCTTGCATTGGAGAAAAAGGATAACAGATGTATGCCGCGTTTGAGTACCGCTTGTTGACACGAGACCCCTGTTCCCTAATGCGAGCTTCATGCAAAGTAGACTAATGATACATTTGATTGTCTTTGATGCGCCTGAGTTTAGAATGAAGGCAAGTAAGGTATATTGCTGCTTGTCATTTCCTTTAACATTCCCGGTTTGACATTTTTTTTTTGTCTGCACTTATTTTCTGTTTCCTTTCGTAGCTAGTTGGAAGTCTGCATGCGAGACCAGGTCTTGGTTATTGCTTCATCTTATACCAGTCCATTTCAGAAAGATTTCATCCTGCATCAGCAACAAGACAGGGACACCCTGACATCTGGAATGATTTGCAAGAATTTGCAGCGATCGTCACTATGCTTTCGCGCTACTATCGGAATGAGAAACGTTTCGCAATACTTTCACTTTTGTTTCACCGATTCCGAGATTGTGGTACAGAATTTCACCTATCTGGTACCTTCTCCTCCCTGATATTTGGCTCCAAAATTTGATTTTCTCATTCAAATTTGAGTGCACGATAAAAGGGTCAAAATTAAAGGGGCCAGCAGAAGGTTGACGTGCTCATTCCCCAAAAGACGTCTTTTGATTTTTTTCTTCTTTTCTTTTTTTGTTTTTTTTTTGCTCCCCTTTCCTTCAAAGCGGTGCTGCAAGAGGTTCGTCACATAGTAGAGATATGTTGTGTGCGCAACATAGAGCGCCGCACGTGTAGGGAATAGGGTTCATGTCCTAGCCGACAGCAGTAGTCTGTCGTGCTCGTCCTATTCTAGTAAACGCAGCAGTGATTGCTCTGGCGCTCTCAGGAAATCGTGGTCTTGCTCAAACTCTTTAGAGAACGTATGAAAGCCATGGACATATTGAGCCCAAAAATCATGAAGATGAATTCAGGGGGCGGCAACACTATCACAGGCGGCAACACTATCACAAAACGCAGAAGAATAGCACGGAACACGAAACAAATTTGGCAATAGAGCATGGATGCCAAATCTCGTTTGGCAAGGTGGAATGATATGTTCCGCTTATTTTTCTTCAAGAAATAAAATTGGTAGGATACGAAGCAAAGATACACATACTTCTAGTTACAACCACTTCTATTCGGATTCGCATCTCTAAATGCACATTTCTTAACATCGATGGGTCAAGCAGCTTGCTTCGTAGTACTCATCTCTTTATTTTCCTTGTACGTGCTCAATTACCTCGTCAAATATAGTCTTTTCCATATACAGCTCTTCTTCGACTTTGACAACCTCGGTATGAGATGCCCTGTTTGTCTGTGATCCGTCACTTTCCTCCCAGCTATCTACAAAATCTTTTCCCTGTACATTCCCTTCATTGGCATCAACCTCCATTGCAGAAGAGTCCCGCATTCTCCCGCGCTTGACTTTCTTTTTCTTGACCTTGGCATGATCGCCAGTTGCTGCATCATCGCTGAGAGCATGCTGTGCAATCTCATCGCCGATCTCCCGTCTCGGCAGCTCCATGTACGAGGCTTCGTTGTCTCCTTGGTAGCGATTGTTTGAGTCATTGTCTGCTGATTCAGACCTATCAGAAGAAGAGTGATGCAGCTCTTTTTCCTCTTGCTTGCTGTTGTATTTCCTGTTGTACGGCCACCTTACGACCCCGAGACGTCTGCACGCGCCTTTGAAGCTCGTAAGCGACAAGCCTAATTGCTGGGCAGCGTCCTCCTGCTTCATCTCGAAGAAGCGAGACACAAGTTCATACGTCAGCTCGACAGGTTCCTTGACTTCTGCCATGTCCTCTCCTCTCCTGCGCCTCGGAAACACCGAGACGCTTCCAGTTGGTTCTGTCATTCTCACTGACAGTGTCCTTGAAGGGATCACAGCATGCTCGATGGTTGAAAAGAACAGGTTGAGCGATTACAGGAGATCAGATCATTGTTGACCTGCACAACCTTTATCATAACAAATTCTCTCATGGAACTGGGTTGAACAAACCTTCAGTGCTGGGCAACTGTACAGCCAATAATGTGCGTTGTTGAAAGGAAACGGCGAAATTTCAGGATGTAAAGGTGTACCTGATGCAAATTATTCAAAAAAATCTTGTACTAAAACATGGAAATGCACACGCAGTCAAGTGTTTTTCACCCGCACTAGAAAGATTACGGTCACAACACCAGCTAAACATGAACCAACGACATGCGGGTTGACAAATGCCGTTTTCATCAGCAAGGGCGCAGATCTCATCCAGGAACAAAAAGATATTGCTTCAGAAACGTACAAAAACACTTTAACACCAGAATTCACTCAGAGGGAAGGCTCGGCTAGAGGAAAAGTCTTCGAGACCCGTTCCATGCATGTGTATTTTGACAAGAGCTAGACTCCAGTCTCCACCCGGTGGTTAGCTTACAAGGAAAGAAAGAGCTGATAGCAATCGTAAGAACAGGAGAGATCAAAAACATATCGACTGTAGGAGGACAGACGTGGGGAGAGAAACGGGGAGATTGAAGTAGCCATACACACCATCTAACGCGCGGCGGCGCGGAAAGGAGTTGAGTGATAATTAGACTTGAGGCGTTATTACTTAACCTCCAAATCAATCAGAGCACTGCTCCTTTGATACAGGGGTACCTACTTTTTAGAACCGGTACTTCTGAGGATGTTTGAGTGGGTACTGGGTAGCGTCATGTCGTACCGAAAGGTAGGGTCTATTTATAGGACGGTTTTCCCAGCGAAAAGTCGTCATACGGTACAATTACAAGTCAGTGCGACGTGATTTTATCGAAAACAAGTCTTTTCATGTGATCACGAGACCGGCGATCGCAACGACAGAACGTGACAGAAAGCAAGACAGTCGGATGACTCCTGATGACTGATCCGGTTCGGGTATGGCAGGCGATGCTCGTGCGCAGGAGACGAGCCGCACATTCTGGTGGAACAAGCACCGTTCATGTGTTAGCACAGTACAGGATGTCAGTTGCAAAGGATGGTTGCGAAGAGAACGTCAATACACAGGGAGCAAGCATCCAAAGGTTCTACTTGAACGCGCGTAGGTAGAGCCTTTCGATGCGCAATTCAAACACTGTTTGGGTACTGAATGGTTCATCTTTGTTTTCAATGCACCGAGATATAGCCGGTGATCGTTTCCGATGATAAAGTGAGAAACCGGCACGTGCCTTCTTAAGGCCAAATAAGGATCCAAGACAGAATGTTGGGGGCATCTAGATAGTGCATAGTTTCAACATGTTAAAGTCTGCAGGTTGGCCTTGACTACCCCGCAGGTGTGCTATCAAGAAACTCGACACGTCAATCACTTTGCGCAGCAAAGCTCTGCGCAGCAAAGTACATCCTGCATAAACAAATAGGTCATTGTGAACCCGCAAAACGTCATGCTAACAAACAACAACCTATTTATGTGTACTTTGATGCTTGACTGCATGCCGGATGCATCTGATACTGCTCTTTAGCCCTGCATCCGGTCAAATCAGGAGGAACTTGAAGCCGTGCCACCAAATGGATCTAAACACATGGTTTCGCGAAAACATGCAAAGATTAGATCTCTCTCTCTCTCTCTCTCTGTCGCGAACAAAGCTTGCAGGGACTCAACACGATTGTTGCGACGTGAAATAACGACAAACACTCAGAAACAACTTGCATATCTGTCTGCAGCAAGCAGGGCGCATTGCATGCAAGATGTAAGTGCGATGAGTGTTTGTGTGTTTCTCAAAATCTTTGCGGGTTGCTTGAGAATAACATGCAAATTGTGCCTCTGCTTCGAGCACGTACAAGGGAGTGGCGATATTATGGTTTCATCATCCTGGAGTAAATCAAATGTGGTCCGTGCTTCATCAGCCACCACTCAACAAGAGAATTTATAATCAAGTGTCAACCATCTTGTGCGGACGAGCATGCATATATGAGCACCACCCACCTACTATATGGACAAGCATGCTAGTCATCATGATTCTCAACGTGTACAGGAGGAGGAGGAGGAGGAGGAGGATGATGATGATGATGATGATGATGATGATGATGATGAGGAGGAGGAGGAGGAGGAGGAGGAGCAGCAGCAGCAGCAGCGATTGGCTGGAAGCGGAACCTCCATTTTTGGTGCCTTCCCTGCAATTCTATTTGTACATTTTATATAGGGTATAATAATACTTTATAAGTGGTGTAGCCCGTATGAAGTTGACAAGTAAACAGTACCACACATTTATACATTTTGTACCACTCTACTCCTTTAAAAAGCTACTACCAAATTCACCTTGTTACGCCCGCTAGCTATGGCGAAGGAGGGGAGGAGGCAGTAGGGGAGGCGTCTAGTGGTGCATCAAAGGAAGCAAAGGGAAACAGAAGATCGCACAAGGACGTAGAAGCAGACAAGCAGCTCTCCCACCTTGAACGCCACTCGTTGAGGCCTGCTGGAGGAAGGTTTGGTGCTGTGTTACATCTTGCCCGGAGGCAGCTACCCTGGGCAGCTCTGCTCGGCCATGGAGCGGTATGATGCTGGGCTGAAGATCATTGCTGGAGCGCAAATAGCGAAGGAGAGAAATGAGCTGGAATATGCTCACTCTCAGTATGTCAAGGGCATCGAGGAGCTTATCAAGCTTGTACAGGACGAGAAGGACGCCAACGTGGCGTTGCTGGTTAGGAAGCACGTGTCCAAGTAAGTCTTGTTGCAGCTAGAAATAGCTTCATCTGTGTATATATACGCACTTGTCGTTGCCTAGTACGTTAGATCGCATGTTTCATCATGCGCTTTCATGATATGCTCTAGTACGCTTCACAATGTGCAGTTTCGTTATGTGCTTTTCCTGCTTTCAGCGACGATGATCACTATCCGATGATCGTTTTATTCCTTGTTTTCCCATGTGCATAAATGCCAGAATCAACATGACTCCGTTATGATCCAGATTCATGGAAGAAGCAGAAAACCTTCTCAACAATCCGTCCGAGCATGCCAGAGAGCTGAGGAAACGCGCTGCCATGATTGAGGGCAGGGCGAAGGACGCGGAAAAGGGGTTCAAGATCGGTCTGGCCCTGCAGTACTACACAGAAGCAGCGGATACATTCACTGCACTGCGGCATGAGAGCTTTGGCGAGCTCAAGAAATGGGCAGGGGAGAAAGCATTGGCTGCGCTCAACAAGGCGGAATACTTCCAGAAGCTTCAGAAGTGCACTACCAAGACGAAGGGCAACAACCCTGGCAAGTCGGCCGATGATGCTAACATCCTGGGCCTGCCCAGCGCGCCTGGAGGGGAGGAGGAGGACGCGTACTCTGTGCCTGCCAACATGACCGCCATTGATCCCAACGACGAGGGGCCGAATCCGAACAGCCTGACAATGGTGTTCGCCAGGGTGAACAAGGCGGAAGTAGAGAAGATCCTCATACAGGGCAACCAGATTAACGGGAAGTTCTTTGAAAGGTTCTTCCTAACAGATGCTGATGAGAAGAACTATGAGGGGTCGGCCTGGAAGGACCCGGACGGCTACCCGAAGCTCTCGGAGGTACAGAGGGAGAGCCATGCCCGTTGGGGTCGGCCTTCTCAGATCTTTCTCTCGCCCTACCTCTTCCACTCCTTGGAAGGGAGAGTCATCGTCCAGAGCTCGGGCTACTCGCACAGCTTCGCCCTCTCGCTCAGCGTCTGCGCAGACTGGGAGAGGCGATTCGGCAAGAGTCTCATCAGCCGCTCCATCTACCCGCACGTGCGGGGGATCCCAGTGCTGAGCAGGTCGGGCAGGTACGTGCTGAAGATGCTGGTGAACGGGGCGGTGAGAAAAGTTTGCATCGATGAGTTCCTCCCTGTGAAGAGCGAGGGAGAGGTCGAGCTAATGTGTTCGTCCTCGTTAGGCAGAGAAGAGATCTGGGCCTGTCTGTATGAGAAGGCTTACTTCAAGCTTCATGGGTCGTACGACTTCACTGGCTGGACCAGCTGTGAGGATCTTCATGCTCTGTGCGGTTGGATCCCTGAAGAGATCCACCTGCATTCCATGGAGGGAGGAGGAGGAGGAGGAGGAGGAGGAGGAGAAGAGGTTGTGATCAGTGCGGTTCCTGTAGAGAATGTCGATAGCGGCAGTGATGACGGCATCGTTGAAGGTGAAGTCGAGCGATCTAATGACCGCTACTGCTGTTTCTGTTCTCCCACACGCTGTTGTCGTTTGATTCTGATAGATGCCTCTGTTGTCTCTCTTTACCACTCTTTCGCTTCCGAAAGAACCTCCCTCTAAATCTCGCTTGTCGTTTCCAGCTTTATCTGATATTCCTTTGATCGCAGCGATCCAGGTAGAGGAAGTGGATCAGGAGTGGAACAAGATCTCCATGGGAGTGAAGAAAGGCACTGGAATGTTCACTGTCCGCAGCAAGGCATGCTCGGAGGAGGAAGGGCTGCAGTCAGGGATCCCTTCCGAAATGACCTTTGCCGTGCTGGGTGCGGCGGAAGTGAATGGGTTGAAGCTGCTGAAGCTCAAGTCAGCCGACGTGGAAGCAGGATGGAAGGGGCGGGCGAGCATGGAGGACGCAAACTTTTGGACAGCCGACGCTGTGAGCTCGCTAGGCTCTGACGGTGAGAAGCTGGAGGAGGACAAGAAGTTCGGCGTCTTTTGGATGCCATGGGCAGACGTCAGGAGCCGCTTCCAGTCAGTCTTCTGCAGCTGGAGTCCAGCTCGCTTCCGCTACCATCGCAGCTTGCACGGGGTATGGAAGAAGGCAAGCCCCTGCAGCACCCACTATGATGACGCTCCTCAGTACCTGATCCGCTTCCGCTGCTCCGCCCACACCATGATATGGCTCCTTCTCTCCAAGCACTACTCTGACGCCAAGGACGCTACAAGGGTGGGCATGAAGTTGTTCCGATGGGGCCGCAAGGTGTACAGCACGGAAGGATCGATAGCGAGCAGTGACATGAAGTCCTCGCACTCTCTCCTCAAGATCCCCTGCCCTCCAGGCGATCATGCCTTCGTCTTCGTCCTCCTCGTCGACAGGCCCGCCGCCTCCCTGGGCTACACCATCACCTCCTACTCCACCGAGCTCGTAGCGCTCTCCCCGGCACTGGACTGCCCCTCCCTTCAAGCGGGTGCATCCTCTATGTGCACTTTTAAGTCCTTTCGCCATGCCTGGTCCAAGATGCCCTTCCCCGGTGGTCCCCTGGGCTCCTCCCGCTTCCCCAACAACCCCATGTTCCGACTGGAGTGCATGGCGGAGGAGCGAGTTATGGTGAAGCTGCTGGCGAGGAAGGAGGCAGCTGGTCTGCTACCGGCCGTCTGCCTTCACCTCTTCGTCTCAGGTCGGAGGGTCGACAACAAGGACGTGAAGGAGATCGAGTGCAGGGCCGGCAGCTCCGACTACATCCCCGGGTCAGCATGGAAGGAGTACCTGCTTCCTCCTGGCACCTTTACGCTGGTCGTGGCGGCGGAGGAGGAGGGGGTCAGGCTTCAGGCGGAGTTTGAAATATCCTTGCTCGCATCCGACTTACTGGAAGTCGCCAGCATTGTCTACCCGACCATGGACTTGTCGGAGAGGAAAGATCCTCCTCCTCCTCCTTCGCTTCCTCCTCCTCCCGTCTCGTCCCAGGACGAAGTAGACTTGGTCGATGCCCCTCCCAGGGATGAGAAGACCCGTCCTCCTCCTCCGCTCTACTTCAGCGATCGGCAAGAGGAGGACAAGGGAGTCAACAATCCTGATGGTAAGAATGTCACGGCGAAGATGGATGAAGGAGACAAACATCCTGGATACCTTCCTGTACTTGTCGAGGATGAGAAGGCCAATGAGGAGGAAAGGAGAGTGGACAAGAAGGATGAGGAAAGGAAGCAGGAAGAGGAGAGAAAACAGCGGGAAGAGCAGGTAAAAGAGGAAGAGAGGAGAGAGGCAAAGAGGAAGGAAGAACAGAGAAGGGAAGAGGAGAAGAAGAAAGAGGAGGAAACAAGGAAACAAGAAGAAGAAAGGAAAAGGCAGCAGGTGAAGCAAGATGAAGCGAAGAAAAACGCGGAGATGGAGGAAGCGAGGAAGGAGAAAGCGAAGAAGAAGGAGGAGGAGGAGATGGCCAGGAAAGAACGAGAGAAGGAAGAAGAGGAAAGGAGGGAGCATGAGGAGAGGAGAAAGGAGGAAGAAAGGAAGAAGCAAGAAGAGCAGCGGAGGGAAGCAGAGGAAGAAGAACGGAGACAGAAGGAGGAGGTGGAAAGAAATCAAAAGCGGGGAGACAACGAGCAGAACCCCGCGGGGGACGAGAAGCAGCAAGGCGAGGCTCCAAAGGACGGCGAGTGATGATGACGGCGATGATGAAGATGCGGAGGCAGCAGGAATTGGATCGTAAGCGACGAGCTTGAAGAGGAGGAGCAGCAGGAGCCAATGGATCTCTCGTTTCTGCTGTGATTGTTTTCATTATTAACATAAGTGATATGTAGAAATCCCTTCCTCTCTCCCATCCCCAAGTGCCCACACCCCCTCCCCGGACAAAATCCTCCTCCTCCTCCTCCTCTTCCTCCTCCTCTCCTCCTCCTTCTCCATCTCCTCCTCCTCCTCCTTCTCCTCCTCCTCCTCCTCCTCCTTCTCCTTCTCCTCCTCCTCCTCGTCATCAACATGATCGTAGCAGCATGACAATTTTCACGCGTTCAAAAGAATAATCCCCTTCCACCCTGCGTCCGCCCATTCTCCTCCTCCTCCTCCCCCTCCTCCTCAGCTTTCATCGACGCTGGTGAACTTGGCAGTACGTCAGAGCCGCAACTTCCCCCTCCTACAGTCACCTGGAGATCCTCCTTCCTCTCTCCCTCTTCGACCTCCTTGTCCTTCCCCGTGCTTGGGCTCAAGTTGCCCGCACTGAGGCCCATCAGAGGACGCAGCTCCTGCATGGCTTCCAAGCTTTCCCAAACATACAGAGGAGGGTCCTGAGGAAAGAGCATGAGCGAGAGGAAGGGAGGAGGACGGAGAAGAGGAAGCGGAAAGGGGAGGGGGGGGGGCGGAGAAAGGGGAATCATAGTGCAGCGAGGAAACGGGGGGGCAGGGCGATAAGGAAGGTGGAGAGGGAAGGGGAGGGGGGGATGGGGCGAGGGCAGTAAGGACAAGGACGCGAGGAGGGAAATGGAGAAGGAACGGGGAAGAGACAAGGGTTGTCAAGATAAGAGGGAGAGAAAAAGGAAAGAGGTATAGGAGACCGAACGAACAACGACTCAGAAGAAAGGAAATTAAAATCAACAGAGGACAGAGCAAAACAAAAGAGAGCAGGCGCAGGAGTGAGGAGCGAAGAAGATTCCGTGTGAATGAATTTCTTACCTTGCTACGATCATTCTTAAGATCTTGGAGCCGTTGAATGCCTGATTGGAACTGTTTTAGATTGCGAAAACTGAATGGCTGAAAACCCCAGCACAGAGAAAAGGAAGATGTAACATGCCATTATCATTACCATCATCATCATCACCAACAACAACAACAACAATATCAACATCAACATCATCTTTTTTATCATCATCTCACTGTATCTTCTTGGCTCGTCATCGTGCGGCAGGGAGCATGAATGTCGTTTGTACTCGATCTGGGCCAACCTCAGCAAGTCAAAGAAGAAGCAAACAACAGGAGGAGGAAGGGAGGAGGAGGAGGGGAGGAGGAGGAGGGAAACGTTGCAGCAGAAGAACCAAGACGAGGAAGATAGTTGAACTCACCACTGTGTTCTTTGGGAGGCTCAAAACTTCTAATATCGCCCTCCTCAAACGCAGAGTCCCCTGTCGATCGCTGGAAAGGATTAGAGAGCAAATTAGATCACGGGCAACAAATTAGATCACGAGCAAATTAGTATCACTGCACGGTGCAGAGGAGCAAGGAACAATGCAATTCGAGATTGTGATGGCGGTGTACACAAGACATTACTGACCTATTGGGGAGTACAGATTTGTTTGCAAAGGTGGAGAACGCACAATCAAGAAAGGGAAGGAGATCGAACCAGCGCAAAAGTTGCGTCGAGTGAGAATACATCCAAGGCAACGAGAGACAACACGAGACAGCGAGGCAATAATCCGTCCACACTTGTCACTGCACGCAAACACACAACACACAATTGCACGCAACAACAGACTACAAGAGACATGTAAGAGCTTCACCGGTGATCGCACCATACTGAGAGAACATCCTCCTCTGGCCGGCTGCAGTCGCATCATCCCCAGCAGGAACACGGGTTAGCACAAGATCTACCTCGTCACAATTGCTCCGCAGAAATCCTGACTCATGTTGTGAGCTCCGCCTGTAGGATAAAATCAGGCAAAGAGGAAGCTACGAAGTAGCGCAAGGAGCAGCAGCAACGAAGCTGTGAGGAGGAAGGAGGAATACCCAAGGACGAGAAAATGAATAAGTGAAGGACAGCAGCAGCAGCAAAGAAACAAGGCAAGTGAGAAACGCAACGGCGTACTCCATCAGCTTCCTGACATTTATCCACAACTTCGGCAGGGGAGATCTCACGACAACATTGTCATATATGGAGAGCGGGTCAAGATGTGCCGACCAAGGAAACATGCAAGCTCAATCAGCTGTTCCTGTCTCTCACCGATGCACGCTAGAATGACTTCCTCCCAAAACCTCGACGCCAGACCCTTCCTCAACCTCAGCGTCCACTGACAAGGAACTACTTCAGTCTTCCCCCCCCCAAAAGAAACAAGACCCTTTTCCCCATTCTCCGCTCTCCTCCTCTTCACCTTCCCTCCTCCCATGTTCGCCGGGTCGTCGGGAAACGGTTTGATCCCATCCTGTCAATGCTATCATACTGCCATCCACCATAGCACTCCCTTCCTCCCTTCCTCCCTTCTCGCTGCTCCTCATCGTTCTCCTCCTCCTTTTCTCCTCGTTCTCCTCTTCCTCCTCGTCCTCCTCCTCCATTCTCTGTCCTTAGTCCTCCGTGCTCTGTCCCCCCTCTACCTACCCGGAACAAGCAGCAGTCGAAGTTGGTTGACATCTCGTTTGGCCTGACGAGATGGTCGTAGATACTCCAGAACTCCTCGACCGTGTTGAAGGAGGGCGTGCTGTAAAGCTCACTCTCTGCCTGTTCTCCGACGTCAGACCTCAGGACAGGGCACGAGCCGTGTCGCCTCCTCCTACCCTCTCCGATGACTGCGAGTCCTCTTCGTCATTGTTTGCGATGAAGTAGAACCTGTCAGTCAGAGTCATCAGTGGAGGGAGAGAGAAGAAGGGGGAAGGGGGGGGGTGGAGCTAGTGGAAGGGCTACCAGAGGGAGGAGGGAACGCGGAGGAGGGGAAAAGGAATCAGCAGCTGCATATGACGAGAGTACATGGAATCATCGCAAGCTGGAACAATGAGAAGTTGGACAAGACTGAGATTTAAAACGAGGATGAGGGTGAGAGGAGAAGGATCAGGGGCAAGGGCAGGAGCAAGGGCGGGAGTCAGGGCAGCAGGAGGACGAGGAGCAGGAGGAGCAGGAGGAGCAGGAGGAGCAGGAGGAGCAGACGGAAGGAGGTCGCAGACCTGAACGTGTGAGCTAGCTGGTGCACGTCCATGTCATCATTCAGGACGTCAAACATTCCCGTCGCCTGGCGGGACATCAAAGGCCGACATAAGACATCGTGCACGCCGGGAGCGATGGCGCACAGAGCAGCAACAACGGCGAGTGATAGCAAACGTGTACAAGTTGCAGTATGCATTGAGTGGCATCGAAAACTATATAAGCAATCGATGTCGACTTATCTCCGGGCAACGGCTATCGAAAGCAACATGTTTCCCACACTATTTGTTTCCAGTTCATCGCAACAGCAATCATCATGGTCATCACCATCATCATCATATGCATAGGCGCCAATGCAACATCGATGCCGATAACGACATCATTGGCATAGTTTCCACCATCTACGCCCACAGCAAGTCTGTCCTGCATCTTCACCCCTCCCTCCCTTCCTCATCTTCCCAATCTCCTTTCTCACCATTTTCGATGTAGCACGAGCTCGAAGGGTCGGGGTGGGGGTGTTGACACTATCAATAGGGGGTGGGGGTATTAGCAACATCCTGAAATGAAGCACTAATCGGCTCACTACTAGACATTTGCTGCCCTTCTCGTCCCGGGCCCAGCGTTCAAGTTGCAACCGTGACGCCGGGGCCGCGGCCACTGAGCGCGGCCGCCGGGACTGAGTCCGACTCCCAGTCACGGTCCGCAACTTGGAAACGGCGCCCGCCGGGCCCCCGCGGGCGGCCGGGCGGCCGGGTCGCCGCTGCACGCCGGGCCGGGCCGCAATCGGATCCGGGCCGGGCGCCCGCCCGCGGCAATCCGAATCATTCATTGAATCAGCGGCCGGGTACTATAGCACTCGCGGCAAGTCAAGAATCAGCTACTGGTTCAGTGACCGGCCGGGCTGGCACAGCGGCACGACTCGGACTCGGTGCCCCGCTGCGAACTCAGATTCGGAAGTTCGCCGGCTTGAAGATCCAAGTCAAACCGGCCCCGCTGGAAGTTGAACTCAGTGACCGTACGGTCGAACGGTCACCCGGGTTTCGAGGCGGGCCGGGCAGGCCTGTGAGTCACAACCGGGCCGAGTGACCGTGGCAGTACGGTGGCCGGGCGTGACCGTGCCTCAGACTCTTCGGAGTGCGGCCCACTGCAATGCCCGGCCACTGAACCGTGACTCCCGGGCCGTAAGCGGTTTCCGTATCGTGTACAGTGCCATGATTCGCAACAGCCGCTGAGCCGCCGCGCCCCGGCCCGGCGCCCCGGCGGCCGGCGGGGCGGGGCCCGCCGCCGCCTCAGTGCGCCTCGGAGGCTGAGTCAGTCTCAGTCCGATCTCCAAACGCCGCCGCCCGGCTGGGCCGGCCTCGCCGAGTCCGAGTCAAGCCGGCCGCCGGACCGTACCGGCCCCGGTCAAGCCGGGCCCCGCGGCTCCAACCACTCAGTGAACAGCCGGAGTCAGGTTCACCCTCCGACTCGGCCGCACGGGCCGGGCGCGGCTTGGCCCAGTGGACCGTCGGACCATGAGTCATCGGAGTCATGAGTCACATTGTAAACGGGGGCCGCTGAGGGATGTCAGCATGCTGTTCAGAACGATGCGGTTTAGGGACGCTGGGCTCTCGAAGGATATCTTACAGTAGTATTTTACTACAAGAATAAAACTAAGTTCTAATCAGCAAGGCACTAAGAATCTGTTTGCAAGCAATCGAGAAGCTTCCTTCGTACAGTAAAGACCCTGTAAGAGGTCGTTCCAGAATGCTGACATCCCTCCTCCCTTCAAATCCGGACCTCCCTCCCGACGCCTTCCCAACCTCTTTCCCTTGCCACCATGACCACCGCCAGAGCCCTCGAGACCAAGAGCATTCACTTCCTCGCCCTCCACCCTCTCCTCGGCTATCAGCCCGTCGACCTCCACATCCCCGTCTCCTACTCCCCCGAGGAGGAGAAGGCCTGCTTCGCAAGGCCTTCTCGTGTTGATCAGCGCAGCCTCTCCTCGTGCGACCGCAACATGATCAGGGCAGCGGCGTGGGTGCTGTGCATGAACGTGGCGTCGACGATACTTGTGGGAGCCATGGGAGTAGCGATGGGGATGATCCACTAGCAGAGGGAGTGCGCGGGTATGCTAGAGCGGGATGTATGAGTAGGAAGCTCTTTGGAGAACGGGGTGTACAGAGAGGGTAGTGTGTAACATATGAGATGGAACATGAGGTGTTGTTGTAATAAAGATGTTTGCTCTGAGATTATAGACTGAATCTGTGGTTTGTCACGCTGGTTTGAGGCCTTCATGCCTGCTTTTTGTCAGGTTGGGTCAGGTTGGGTTTTCTGTGTGCCCTCAGCGTGTAATCTGTCTCGTCTTATTTGGTCCATGCAGCGGCATGCGCCTGTCGAACGTGCTCTTCAAGAAAAACTGATGTTGGAAGCATACAGATTACTGACGACAGCAATCTGCTTCCTATTCCAAGCTTGGGCGGCGAGTTGCAAGAATCGAATCTTTCCGGCAAGAGAAAACAGTGCCATCGACTAAGGAGTAGCAAGCTGAGCCGAGTCGCAGTGAGCTCCTTTTCCAAACACGATAGGTTTGGACATGACAGCGAGGTTTTTCTATGCTTACGACAGACGTCTCAGTCAGATGTGATGCTAGAAATATGTTGATTTTCACAGTAAAGCAAGGATTCCCTTTAATTGGACCAGACATTCTCCTGCCATATCACTAGCAGGCAACAAACTCAAACGAAACAAATCGAAGCAAATATCTTTATTGCAACAACACCTCATGTTCCATCTCATATGTTACACACTACCCTCTCTGTACACCCCGTTCTCCAAAAAGCTTCCTACTCATACATCCCGCTCTAGCATACCCGCGCACTCCCTCTACTAGTGGATCATCCCCATCGCTACTCCCATGGCTCCCACAAGTATCGTCGACGCCACGTTCATGCACAGCACCCACGCTGCTGCCCTGATCATGTTGCGGTCGCACGAGGAGAGGCTGCGCTGATCAACACGAGAAGGCCTTGCGAAGCAGGCCTTCTCCTCCTCGGGGGAGTAGGAGACGGGGATGTGGAGGTCGACGGGCTGATAGCCGAGGAGAGGGTGGAGGGCGAGGAAGTGAAGGCTCTTGGTCTCGAGGGCTCTGGCGGTGGTCATGGTCGCAAGGGAAAGAGGTTGGGAAGGAGGTCCGGATTTGAAGGGAGGAGGGATGTCAGCATGACGGTCGGAGCAGTTGCAGAAGCTCTGGAACGACCTCTTACAGGGTCTTTACTGTACGAAGGAAGCTTCTCGAATGCTTTCAAGAAGCTGACGCTGAGATGACATCTCAAGAGATCTAAACTTGTAGTAAACTACCACTGTAAGATCCACAGAAAAACCTCTACCTCCCTCCCGACGCCTTCCCAACCTCCTCCCCTTGCCACCATGACCACCGCCAGAGCCCTCGAGACCAAGAGCATTCACTTCCTCGCCCTCCACCCTCTCCTCGGCTATCAGCCCGTCGACCTCCACATCCCCGTCTCCTACTCCCCCGAGGAGGAGAAGGCCTGCTTCGCAAGGCCGTCTCGTGTTGATCAGCGCAGCCTCTCCTCGTGCGACCGCAACATGATCAGGGCAGCGGCGTGGGTGCTGTGCATGAACGTGGCGTCGACGATACTTGTGGGAGCCATGGGAGTAGCGATGGGGATGATCCACTAGCAGAGGGAGTGCGCGGGTATGCTAGAGCGGGATGTATAAGTAGAATGCTGTTTTTGAGAAGACAGCGGTGTACAGAGAGGGTAGTGATCAGGTAGGATGTACCATACAGGCTATTAACGTGATGTTTTTATACAATAAAGAATGCTACTGTAATTGTTTGTTTTTGCGATCAATGGAAAGTGCGTTCTAGTGGAATTCCCACAAACATTTCAAAGTCGACTATCTACATGACACTTACTGGGTGTGCTCCTCGAAGCGGCGAGAAACAGCAATGGATAAGGGCATTGAAAAGCCGTGCAAGAGAAAAGAGACCAAAGAAGTGGGGGCGAGTTATTCGAGGCCAAAAGGCATTTGTTTGCAACTTCGTTACTACCATGATGGTCGTAGACAGAAGCCCCCCGCTTCTAGTCATCAATGGAGAAGAACAGATAACATTCCAACAGTTGTTGTTCAGAGACAGCATGATACTTGACAGCTTGTTTGGAATAGCATCATTTCTCTTGTTTTGTCCTGCAATAGAATCACATTTCTCTTATTTGTCCTGCAATATAAGCATTATACTGGCACGCATGACGCCAAATAGCATATCAATGAATTTGCTGAAAGGCTAAAAAACAAGAAATGCACGAAAGACAACGGCTACAATAGAAAGTTGGGCACTGTTAATAGTTGGAACAGGTTAAAACAAGAAAGAATCTCCAACACAATTTGTCAGTGTCAGACAAGGCAACAATTTCACGAAGTCTCTGGAACAACTATCTTCGATCCGATCATCTGACAGTGCGCTGATCTCAAACTCGACTAGCAATGGCTCCAAGACATGTCCGATCACAAACACGTACAAAAGCTCTGGAATCTCGAGCGCTCTTCAAAAAAGCTTGTTGATACGAAATCTGTTCGCCAAAGGCTGTCAACCGCGAAATCTGTTGCTGACCAGCAATAAAACCTCCATCGATGTTAAAGAAACACCATAGAGTCGGTTGAGGTGCAAGAAACGTTTCTTCGTTCAAGACAGGGCGCAAGCAGGGGTAAATAACATGTTGCATGGGCAAGAACAAAGAGCAAGCAGCAGAAAGTAGTTTTGCAAGATTTCATTAAATTACTAGTCTACAAACGAGTAAAGAAAGGTAGAAAGATCAGGCGGGATCAGAGAGTTGGTCATTCGCATGATTGCAGGTCTAGAATTACACGCTGTGCTGGCGGGGCAAAAGGGCCATCAAAAGCATCACTGAGAACATTAAGATGTTGACAAAAAGCAGCATAAGCAGGACAGGATTGACCGTATCCTCCCATTTCGGCTTCGGCTTCATAGAGCAGATGCTGTCCTCTGACTTGCACTTCCTGAGAGTCTCGTGGAGCCCTCTGAGATTCTCAGTCTCTTCTTCAGTGTAAAGCAAAGGGATCTGAAGGTCGATCTTTTGAACCCCCATGAGCGCATGCTCAGCAAGCACGTGGATGTTCTTGTACTCTCTCATTGTCTTCGACAAGTACTGATCGTCCGCATTTTTCATGGCGTCGGCATGTCTTGGCGACTGTGTCGCATTGTTCATCGCCTCCGACATCGCGTGCGTGTTGGTCGTCACGCTGGCCAGTCTCCTTGAACGTCCCATCGTGACCAGCGACCCTGTTACTTTACTTCCAGAATATTCTAGATACATGTAATGTTGTTCACGTGACCCACTGAAAACGCGCAATTTGTCCAAGAGAGTCTTTTTCAGGGTGATGAGGGTATATTGCTTTACTCCACGCTAGGAGTTGTTTTGAAATTAAGCATTGAAAATAAAAGTCCAGTACTTTTGAAACTTCGCCCGCCGTGACGCCCAGGAAGTTAAGCCCGGCCCTCAGCAAGCTCCGGGCCCAGTGACTCAGTCACATCGGAGGCTTGGCGGGACTCGCGGCGGCGTACTACCGTACTGCCGTCGACGAACTTCCGAGGACTCCCGGAGACCTTCCTCAGTAGCCGTCTTGCTGAGGTCTTCTCAATCGCCCGGATGTCTGGATCGGATGCTGGGGTTTCACATACTAGCATGCAGTCTATCTCTCATGTGCTCCTCAATTCTGGTTTTGTCACAAAACCAGACTCAGAATTGCACGGTGCATTAAACTCGAGTCGGTCTTGAGCAAAAACTGTCTTGTTGCAACTAAGGTCGATGTGATATCTGCGTGACTAAGTTGAAGGCTAGTACAAGTCTAACAAACTTGTATTCCGTCACCTTCAACGGTTGAACGGAGTTCCGGCGAACTTACTAACACCGCCCGGCCCCGGGCCCGGCCCGGCCGCCGGACAGCTCAGCTGGCAGCTTGGACTCCTGAGTCCCGGAGTCCGGCCGGGCGATCGAGTGCTGAGCGGAGCTTATTACGTTGCAAGGCCGTTACAATATCGTTGGAACTATTTGATGGGTGGATGGGTGGGTGGGTGGTTGGCTCTTCACTGTAGAATTTGTTTTTGCCTCAGAATTGAAATGTTCTCTACATCCTGTATACCAATTCCAGATCCCCAAACTTTCTTCTATAGGGTAGGGTGATGCAGAGTTGAGAGAGGCAGCCGAGATGGCTTGCCATGTGCGGAGGAAGAGGGGGGTTGAGGGGGGGGGAGGGAGGTGGAAGGGAGGATGAGCAAGAAAGGTCCGAAATGCGAAGATAAAACAATAACATCCCAACAAGAACAGCGCGAGAGAAACTGGATGGTGTAGAAAGTGTTATGATGTGTTTGAGCCTTTGTGAGATGGAGGGTCGCTATGGGCTCGCAACAACACCGAAGGAACGAGTGGGCGATACGTGTAACGATGGTACAAATTATTTTCTAGATGAGGGTGCGGACGACAACATGCTTGTTTGGAAGAGCTATCTTTGCTCTTCCTCTTGCATTTTGTGTCCCATGGAAAATATCACGTTGGTAATTCTTGACGAGCAGAATGCCTGTCGTCCATGTAGTGTTCTGACAAACCTGTTACTATGCTCGATTGCTTCATCAAATTCGTTTATCTTTTGTGTATATCGTTATGATATCTGAATCCTTGGCATAATTGTACCATGTCCATGCAGTGTTCAGCATGGCGCATTTCATTTTGTGGACTACAAAAAGCCGATCAGTTCGTGCCTTGGAGAGATATTGACAACACAGGGTGTATATCAATTTTCAAAATTGACCGAGAACAAACCCATAGATTTTGATTCTCAAACTCACAACGCTATTTGCCTCTGAAAACCTGATGCCGTTTTTCATCTTGTGATTTTTTTTTTTGGCAAACACCCTCTTTAGCATGTTTTTTTTCTTTCAAGTATGATATGATGGAATCGACGCACGGTTATGTATTGTCTCTGAAGCGTTCGTGTCAGGGATGTCCTACACGGTTGCTCACAAAGCAAGAGTTTGTAGGCTTTATCGCCGAGCAATCAAAACTCTTATGGACTGGGTTGTCGACAGGTGAAAGATGATCTTTTACCGGATGAAAGACCTGATTTGACTATCTTGTGCAGAGAAGTTCTGTCTGAGCAAGCCATTCAGGTGAGAAACCAGATTGAGAGGCACAGGCACGAACCCAACATTGCGTATGCGGAGGACCTTTTGAAGGTCACTCTCTCAGCTATCGCAGATCTCACCCCTAACTATGCAAACAGGCTGGTGAGGCTCGGCTTAAGAAGTACGCCCATCCAGATCCTTATATTGTAAGGCTTCGATCGCCTTGTCAGGAACGGTCACAAGAAAGTTGTCCTGATTTTTAATGTTCAGCTCCCCGAGATGCCAGGAGGAACCAAGTGGCAGAGAAACCTTCCTGTACCACATGAGGTAGCAGATGGGCTGTTGGCCCAGATATCAACATGACACCGTTTCACAGATTTGGGATCAACCCTATGTCAAGCATTAGATTTGAATCACACATGAGCTTGCGTGCTAGAAGGACTCGGCGAAACGAATTAGAAGCGAACGCTACAGGCTCACTTTGCCGTGCAATCTCAAACATCATATCTCTCATGCATTTTGGGCATGTGAAATAAAAAGCTGAACCTACATGCCATGGTATCAGGAGTCTGGCTCGCTTGCAAGGCGCTGAGGGAGCTTTATTAGAGAGATATAGGGGGGAGTTCTGTCGATATGTCGCCTTCCACACACATGTAACTGATGCCATTCTTGTTGTCCGCGTCTTTCGGTTCCACTTCCAACCCTTTCACGCATACAGGGATCGGGTGAAGGTTTGGGGTGACTTTGTTGGATCTAGCATTCTGGTCGACCGTTTCTGTTTCTGGTGAGTGGGGATTTGAGTCAGTATCACTAGCTTCACTCTTTTGCGTCAATGGATTCCTCTCCGCGATTTGTTTGGAAATAGCCCGTTCAGTTTCAAACCTGTTGTGACGTCTTCTCAGTACATTGTAAACCTCGCTGCGGAGTTCGTTGAAGAGTAACGAGGTTTTTCTGAGCGCAGCTACATTTGGAAGCTGCAGATCGTCTTCCTGTCTGAGAGCAATGCCCGGTTTCCATTCTGATAAATGATTCCCTGTTCTCCGTTTCTTGAAATTCGGCTGAGTCATGTCGTCTCAAAATAGGAAATCCTATCCAAGAAACAGCGAGACTGGTTGACGTGGATATAAGTAGGCGAGTTGTTTGCAGACGGCAGATATAAGCTTATTATGCTTCAGCTTTGAGAGTGCACAGGCAGCGAAATTCCAAAATAAGGTTGATAAATGCAAACTATGAACCGCAACAACAGATTACAATTATTTGGAGGCAGAAAAGTGAAGCGGAACGGGAGTATTCAAGAGGAGGAGTAGGAGGAGGAGAGGGCTCAGAAGGAAGAGTAAGTGAAGAGGAAGGGAGGAGGAAGGGAGGAGGAGGTGGTGGTTGAGGAACACAGGTGTCTGGGAGTGCTTGCTATTAGCAACTGTGTGGCGCGCGTGTGGGTTCTGTCGGGGGGACTCTTTTACAAGATCAGCATGTGTTCTGTTGACCAGGGGTTAATTTCCAGTAAAGCACTAGGGTAGGGTGGTCTCTATTGTAAGCCAAAAGGGGTAAGGGGTAGTGCTTGACCACTGGACGGGCACTACTACCCCTACCATAATGAAACAGGTTTCACGTGAAGGTGGGGTACTTTCGGACGGGATGTGAGCCTTTTTGAGGGTAGGGGTCCCAGTTGGACGGTTGAGGGGTTGTGGGGGGCATTCATGCTGATTTGGTCAAACATGTTAACGGGTCAGGCATACTGTTTGGGACAATGGTGGGTAGGGGTACTTTAAAGTTTATAAAGGGGTGGGGTGGGAGGGAACAGGTAAGCAGATTGTAGCTACGAGCGGGTGGTCTTCAAGGTACATAAAGGGGTAAGGTGTTTCTAGAAGGAAATTAGGGGTGGTACCAAATAACGAGTGTGGGTACGGTGGGGTGGTAGACCTCCTTTGGGTATCCCGCCGCTCGCTAAATGGTTTTTAAAACAAGTTTTAGGCCATTCATAAAGGAAAGAGTTCCTGGGGGTGGGGTGGTATTTCAGATATGTCACGGGGGTACTTGCCATCGGGCAGGAAGTCTACAATTTGTGGGGTCAAAAAACTGGAAAAGGGGGGTACGTGAGTTGAGTGAGGAATCATTTGTGGGTACATGTACTGTATTGTCCTGTTGGGGTGGGTAGTATGGGTAGTGCAGTCCGTATTTGTTAACCCGTAGGATATCAGGATACTCTACCCTACCTCCGCTATGCGACTCTTCGTACCCTACCCCTAATTCTACATGTACCCACCTTGAATGAAAAACTATGGGAGCCCCCACCAGGTATAACAATATATCACTACCCTACCTGTCCAGACTTCATAGAATTGAACAAATGTTTGCACCCTACCATAAAAACAATATACCCCTAACCAATCCTCATTTTCCTCCCACCCACCCCAGCAAATCAGCCGACCTTATAAAAGCGCATGTCACCTTTATTTTAAAATGTATCCCCACCACCTTAGCTCCATCCCATTGCTCGGAGGTTTCCCACCCGTATCCCACCCACCCACCCACCATCACCTACAACCCCCTAGACTGCGACTACCCACCAGGGAGCGATAAGGAACTTGTCGGAGGAGAATACCGTATGCCATCATGACCTACCCGGGGCTTCAGTTGCATTTCAAGTAAAGTAGATGTAGAGGGGGGTGGGAGGGGGGGTGGGAGGTACCTTTTGCTTTCAATTGTTTACTACGTAATATCTTTGAAAAGAAGAATCTATGAAATGGAGTGGTTTCGAGTACAGGGGACAGGTAAAAATGGTTTTTGATAGACACATAAAAGGTTGCTGAGTCCCTTCGGATCAAGGAACAGACCCCCCGGCAGGCCCCGGGGGTGGCCCTCCGGACATCGGGAAGGGAACGTCAGCCTTTTCAGAAGATTATCCCAAGCATTCTCGTTTCATGGAGGGAGAGAAAACGAAATTGCATGAGTTCGGCACTCCCAAGCCCAGCGGCCCTCGTACAGGTTTTTAGTACCGGTCCGATTACGGCAGTGACAGTGGGGCGGATGGCACTGTGGCACTGAGTTGGCGTGGTCGGCCGGGCGCCGCCCGCGCGGCCGGCGGTCAACCGCCGGTAGCCTGACACGGGGGGCCGGCCGCCGGGCTGGGCCGGGGGGGGCCGCCGGGACCGCCCGGCGGCCGGCGGCGGCCACTGGCTCCGGGCCGCGCCGCCGCGAGCGGCCTGGCAGTCACGACGGTGGGCCAGGCTGCCAGGGCCCGGCCCCCGGGGGCGCGGGCGCCCGGCCGGGCGAGGGCCTCGGACCGGGACTCCACCGCCTTGACTCAGGCGGCGGCCGGCACTGGCAGGCTCAGTGCCGGGGGCGGGCCCGGATGGGTCACACCGGCCCGGCCCCGGGCCGGGCCCGCGGCGCCGTGCTTCACTGCGGCCCCCGGGGCCGCTAAACTTGGAACTAGCCGCGAGGCCAGCACTGAGCGGCCGCAGCCTCACTGAGTCAGGCCGGAGGCCTCCGACCAGCCTCAGCTTGCTGCACTGAGCGGCTGGCCGCCGGGGCCGGGCCCGGGGCGACCGGCGTACCTGGCACCGGCCGGGCGGCCCGGGCGGACTCGGACCGAGTCGGTAAGCCTTGAAGGCTGAGTGAAGTTCAGCATTGAAGGGCCTTGTGCCTTTACTCAAAGTTAAGTTAAAGATCAGTACGAGGACAATCAGGAGAGACTAGGAGGCTTGACCCTGACACTGTCGCACAGGGCCAAACGGCGAGAAGAGAAAAGACAGCGAGAACCAAACCCAATCCTGCCAACTGCTGTGACTCCGCCGGTGACCGGGCCCCCACCGTCACCACTGGGCCGCCCGGCCGGCCGCGCCCGCCGGCGGGCCACTGCAGTGCCGTGCTGACGTCTTTTATGGGGGGCGCAAGGTCTATAGTCAAGATAATGTCACTAATATTGACTACGAACGTGAAGACCTTCGAGGTATAAAGGCAGTGGCGAGTAGACAGGGGGTTCAAAATAAAATGATTGGGGGTACAGAAAGCTTATGGGTCCCTATCATAGGGACATGTACTGAAATACTTGAATTGCAATTGAAATTATTTCAGTCTTTATCTTCTCATTTCTTAATGACTCAAATTTCTGGGGTGGGTACATTCCCAACCCTCCAAGGGTGGTGATATAGTCAAAGTTAGGATCTTCCATGGGGGTGGGGTGGGATGCAATGGGGTCATCCATATACCGGTGATATCAACTCCAAATTGAAGGAAAAGGGTAGGGTAGTATTGCATTGAAAACAGTATCGGAAGGTAGTATCGAAGCCGCCATGGCGTCGGAAAGATGCAGGTAAGGGAGAGCGAGGAGAGCGATAATTCATGCAAGCAAATGGATGAAGATGAAGTGAGAAAGACAGAAAGGAAAGGTTGTTAGATGATTAGGAAAGAAAACAATGCCCGATAAGGAGCAAATGGTAGGTTATTGGAAATTGGGCAAAGAAGTGAAACAATTAGAAACGCAAGATTCAGAGGTATGGACCAATGGATCACAAAGGAATCCTGCCCGCAAACTCAGTCATCATTTAGTTACGCTGATCTCGAGTAGATATGCATGCTCTGATCAGAGATGTGCATGCTCTGAAAAACATCTCAATCCAGAGAGTCTCACTCATGTCATAAGACCAAACAAGCAATGTTCCAGTTATGGACGCGCTTGAAAGTAGCAACTGCAAGCGAGTAGCTCCTGCTTGTCTGAGATGCTGCAAGCAAGTAGCTCCTGCTTGTCTGAGATGCTGCAAGCAAGTAGCTCCTGCTTGTCTGAGATGTCTCGATAAACCTCTTTGGCACAACGGTTCTCAAAGAACGAGAATGCATGCGAAAAGCAAGAATACAATATAGCTGAACGGTGCCTGGTTTGGGATTTGGGGTTTATGGATCATCGTTCTCATGTTCAATCACTCGTTTCGTAGCTGCTTAGCAGTGTACCTTAGTGTAGGTAGGATAGTGAACACAGGCTTGTAGCATGCCAAGGATGCATCTTGAACTGTATCTGTTTTGTTGAAGCTCTTTTCCTGCAGCGCAATGAAGCTGCTGCTTGTGGCGCTGGCAGTCATCGGCAGCTGCAGCGGGTTGCACACTTCGGTACTAGCTTACCGCAGCTCACTGTTGGCTCACGATCGCATGCAGCAGGGAGGAGGATGGGGGAGGATGAGAAGGTTGAGCCTGCGGGGAGGAAACGACGGCAACACGGGAGTAAAGAAGAACTTTAGCAACGAGCGGCTCGACGACGCCAAGTCGCGGCTCAAGAAGATTCTGGGAGCGAACTCCCAGCTGGAGAGGCAGGTGGCGGACTTGGCAGCGAGCTACGACAAGCTCGCCAAGAGCTACGGGCTGGGCAGTTTCAAGCCCACGCGCACGGCGTCCTACTCATGCCTGAACGACGTGACGCTGACGGAGGCTGCGGACAAGGCTCCCGAGCCGGAAGAATCGAAGACTCCTCCTGTTGAGAGCATCCAGAAGAAGATCGAGGCAGCGCTTGCCAAGGACAGCAAGCCTGTAGAGCCGACAGAGCAAGTGCTCCCTCCTGAGGAGAGACTCAAGATTGTGATCGTCTCCTCTGAAGTCGCTCCCTTCTCCAAGTCTGGAGGACTTGCTGACGTTTGCGATAAGCTTGGAGTGAGTTCCTGTTCCTCCTCCCACATGTCAGCTCTTCCATCAGCACTTTCATCCCTTCGACCGAAACCTATCATCATCATCATCATGATCATCATCCTCTTCTTCTTCTTCTTGATCATCATCATCATCATCATCATCTCCATCATCATCATCATCATCATTGTCGTCGTCGTCGTCGTCTCCCTCTCATCTTCGCCTTACTGCTCCAACGCTCCTGCTGGAAGTGAAGACTCACCCTATATCCATTGACTTGCGGTTACAAGGTTGCGCTGTCTCGCATGGGTCATCGCGTGATGACCGTCGCTCCTCTTTACTGGCGTTATGAAGGAGCCCAGTACACCGGGTGAGACGAAGCGAGGAGGAGGAGGAGGCGGAACAGGGCAGGAGCAGGAGCAGGAGCAGGAGCAGGAGCAGGAGCAGGAGCAGGAGCAGGAGCAGGAAGACACAAGGACTTGGAGGGGGGGAGCAAGAGAATGCGGAGGAAAGAAGGGGGGGGAGGGAGGAATGGGAGTAGGAAAGGATAAGCTTGGCAACGTAGTGATGACTCTTGGCAGTGTCTGGAAGGAGTTTGGCCTGTTCAAGCAGAAGCTCAGGATCGAATATTTTCGCAAGTTCAGGGAGACTGTTCCGGCAACTGAGACGCAGCCAGCACGCGTAAGTCACGTCACCCTGCCCCACATCGTCTTCCCCATTCCCTCCTTGGTTGTTCAAAAGCCTCTTCTCCCCTCTTGCACTTTAGTATCAACCTTTCTTTTCCAATCTCCTCCCCTCCCCTCCTCTCTCCTCCCCTCCCCTCTGTTCTCTTCCTTCCCCTCCTCCCCTCCCCTTTGTCCTCTCCCCTCCCCTCCCATCCCCGTCTCTACCCTTCTCGTCTCGTCTCTCCTCTCCTGCCTTCCGTCCACCTTGCTCCTTCTATCTCCTCCTCTCCTCTCCTCTCCTCTCCTCTCCTCTCCTCTCCTCTCCGCTTTACTCCTGTCTTCTTCACCTCTCTTGTCTTCTTGGCATCTAGTCCCCTCGGCTCTCCTTTCTCTTGAATCATGGGAAGCAAAACAGGGAAGGTCTGACCTAGCTGCAGGGTGTGGACCATATCTTCGTACAGCAAGGCTGCTACGAGGTCAGTAGAACTCTGGACGATCGAGGAGGGCAGAGAAGCGCAGAATAGAAGGGGGAGAAAAGGGAGGAGAATGGGGAGGACAGGAATGAGGAGGATGATGAGGAAGAAGGGGGAGGGGGGAGCAGAAGGATTGAGAAGGGAGGAAAGTGCGAGGAGAGAGAAGGATTGAAGGAGGAGGAGTTGACGGGGAGAGGGGAGGAGGAGAGGAGAGGGGTTGACGCTGGAGCGCAGAGGCACGGCATGTATGGGCACAACGACGATCTGATGAGGTTCGCGCTCTTGTCATGGGCGGCGCTAGAGGCCCCGTTCTCCGTGGAGTGCGACGGGTCGGTGTACGGAGATGACGTCATCTTCCTGGTCAACGACTGGATGGTGGGACTTGTCCCCTTGATCATGACATCGCACTACCGGAGGTACGGCTGCTACAAGCAAGCTCGCACAGTCTTCGATATCCACAACATGGGCTACTGCGGAAACTTCCCAGTCGTCGATCCGCACGACCTGGGACTGCCCGACGGCGCCTACTACGACAAGCTGTTCCACGACCGGCAGATCAAGCTGCTCAAGGGAGGGATCGAGATGGCGGACAGGGTCGTGACGGTGTCGCCGAGCTACAGGGACGAGATCATCACTGTGGAGGGAGGATGGGGACTGCAGGACACGTGCAGAGGACGCTTCCCGCACCTTGACGGAGTTCTCAATGGCATCGACTGTGACGAGTGGAACCCTGAGACCGATCGCTTCCTCTCTGCCAAGTGCCAGGGGTACGACAACTTCTTCAACAAGGACGACACGACGGGCAAGCGATCCTGCAAGCTCCACCTGCAGAACTGCATGGGGCTGAGGGAGGACCCCAACATCCCCATCGTCGCCTTCATCGGGCGCCTTGCGTACCAGAAGGGTATCGATGTGATCGAGTCGATCTTCCCCTGGCTCATGAACGGCGACCATGCCGGAGTCACGGGGTACGTGCAGGTGGTCATGATGGGGACGGGAGACGAGAAGTACGCAAGGTTTCTGAGAGACGCGGAGAACCACAACAAGGGGAGGGTGGCTGGTTTCGTAGGCTTCACCTCCGAGCTCGAGCACAAGATCATAGCAGCAGCAGATATCATTCTCATGCCCTCCAGGTACGAGCCCTGCGGCCTCCCGCAGATGTATGCGCAGAGGTACGGGACTGTGCCGGTAGTGCATGCCACGGGAGGGTTGAAAGATTCTGTGATACAGTACGACCCCTTCCAGGTAAAGGAAATTCCTCCCTCCCTCCCTCCCTCCCTCCCTCCCTCCCTCCCTCCCTCCTCCCTCCTCCCTCCTCTCTCCTCCCTCCTCTCTCCCTCCCTCTCCTCCCTCCCTCCTTGTCGCCTCCTCCACATCTCTCTCCATTCTCTCTTCTTTTCGTTACATTCTCCCCCTCGATTCTCCCCCTCCTCCCTCCTCCCTCCTCCCTCCTCCCTCCTCCCTCCTCCCTCCTCTCTCCTCCCTCCTCTCTCCCTCCCTCACTACTCCCTACTCCGTACTTCTTCCTCCCTTCCTCCCTTACTTCTTCCTCCTCCCTCCTCTCGCCCTCGTCTCACTCCCTCGCAGAACACAGGAACAGGATGGAAGTTCGACTGCTGTGACGCCGAGGGCCTCAAGTACGGCCTTTGGAACGCGCTCAACACGTACAAGAACCACAAGGACGCATGGGCCGGGATCGTGCGGAGGTGCATGGAGCAAGACTTCTCGTGGGAGCGATCGGCAAAGAGATACGTTGAGATCTTCAAGTGGGCGAGGATGGACCCTCCGTTCCATCAGCCCATCCCCTTCTGAGGTGGAGAGGAGGAGGGAGAAGGGGGAGGGGAGGGGAGGAGGAGAGGGGAGAAGGGGGAGAGGAAGGGAGGAGAGGAGGAGGTGGTGGAAGGTGGTGGAGTAGATACGGGTGTTCTTATTGTTTTACAAGCACGGATATATAAATAGTTTGTTGTGTGAGTGAGGAAAGTATTGGGGGAGAGGAGCGAGGGAACGAGCAAGACAGGAGGGAGGAGGGAGAGGAGAATCAAGAGGGATGGAGAGGGCAGAGGAGGGACAACACAGGATACTGAGGAAGGAAGAGAGAGGGAAAGGAGGGAATGGGTAGTAGATCACAAGGAGAAAGTTGGGATGTCGTCGGTAGACATCAAGATTTCTACTAGATTTATTGTTCTTTCGAAATCAACTTGTAAAGAGACAGCACGTCCGAAAGTATGAAAAGGCAGAGGAGAAGAGGAGGAACAGCGGGACGGGGGAATGTGGAGGAAAGAAAGGGGGGTGATTGCTCCAAGGGAGGAGGACGAGGAGGAGGAGGAGGAGGATGAACATGCAGGAAATCATCATGGCCTCCACTTTCTTCTTCCCCTCTGCCATGTCAATCTCAGCAACAACGTCGGCAAAGAGCTCAAGTTACATGTGCTGTGTGATCATCATGACCTGCAGAGTTATGATCAGATCGAAACCTCCTCCCTCTTCTCCTGCTTCCTCCCTCGTTCCCTCGATACCTTCTCTTCCCCTTCCCTTCCCTCCCCTGTCACCTTCCCACCCTCCTCTCATCACCCGGTCGTATTCTCCATCCCCCTCTCCCCTCCCCTCCTTCCTCTGGCATCCTCCTCTCCTCCATCTCCTCTCCCTTCCCCTCTCCCTGCATCCTCTTCCTCTCCTCTCACCTGTCGAAGTAGGCGAGCGGTGCGACGACTTGGCCTGCAAGAGGAGAGGAGCGGGTCAAGAGCGAGCATGCAGGACCTGAGCTCACCGAGGCGAAGGAGGGGATAAAGTGAGGGAGGTAGATGTGCGCGAATGACCTCGCCCCTTTCTTTGGAGGCTGCGAGAAACAAAACTGATGAGTCATGAGGGAGGAGGAGAGAGGAGAAAGAGTGATGGAGGAGGCAGAGGAGGGAAGAGGATGAGGACGGGGACGGGGACGGGGACGAGGACGAGGACGAGGACAACGGAGACTATGGCAACAAGAAAGAGGCCGGAATATCATGATACGCCAAGTCACCTTGTCGCAGAAAACGGCAAAGACGCTCGATCCGGTGTCCAACACAACCTGAACGAGCAGGAGCAGGAGCAGGAGCAGGAAGAGATCAGTGAGATCATTCACTTGGGTGACCCTCCTCCTCCCCCATCCACTCCTCCTCCCTCCTCCTTCCTCTTGCTGCTCTTTTTCTTTTACTCCTCTCCTTGTCCTTCAAATCTTCACAATTTTTGCAATTATACTAGACCCAACCAACCCAATGCTTCCTCCTCCTCCTCCTCCTCCTCCTCCTCCTCCTCTGCCTCCCCCTCCCCCTCCTCCTTCCCCTCCTCTGCCTCCCCTTCCTCCTTCCTCCTTCCCCTTTTCCTCCTCCTCTTTCCCTTGCTCTATTCTTCTTCCTCCTCTGCTTCCTCACCTTCACTGTCTGTCGAGGAACACCTATCGAGACGTTGATGAAGATCTGCGTCTGCAAGCCTGTCTCGAGAGGAACCTTGTCGATCTCCCCAGAGGCTGGTAGGAGCTCTCAGGAGGAGGAAGAGGAGGAGGAAGAGGAGGAGGAAGAGGAGGAGGAAGAGGAGGAGGAGGAGGATGAGGAGGAGGAGGAGGAGGAGACATGTGACCTGTGTGCGATCCGTCGTCAAAACCCTCGGGTATCCCGAAATCCTGCAAAGAGGATGAGAAAGATAGGCAGGCAGTCAGAGGGGCAGCAGCAGCAGCAGCAGCAGCAGCAGCAGCAGCAGCAGCAGCAGCAGCAGCAGCAGCAGCAGCAGCAGCAGCAGCAGCAGCAGCAGCAGCAGCAGCAGCAGCAGCAGCAGCAGCAGCAGCAGCAGCAGCAGCAGCAGCAACCTCATGATGTTTTGGTTTGTGTTTCGCCCAATTGGAACCTGTTTGGACCATGTTACATCTCAGCGAGCTTCCAAACTTTCTTTTACCAGGACGAACAGGTTTGTACTGGCGATTTCTTTGCGCAAGGCCGATAACAGGGACTGTTTGCAAGTTTTCAGAAGATGCAAGTTCTTGTGTTTGTCGAGGTGATGGTGGTTATGTTTCTTGTTGTTGTGGTTCTGGTTGTGTGCATTGTTATGCTTCTTGTTGAAGTTCTTTTTGTGTTTGTTGTTATGCTTCTTGTTATGCTTCTTGCGTGTTTTCTTACCTGTCGGGTGGGTGAGGTCGAAGTGAACGACGAGGGCGCGGAAGATGACATCTCCGAGCTTTCGAGCAGTCAGAAGAAAAGGAGCCACGCAGTCAGATGTCACCAGAATGCCCATGAAGGCTGGGGGAGATGTCTGTCGGATAAGTCAGGACGAAGTGAGGAGGGGAA
>NW_005434567.1:172556-174907 GCF_000315625.1 Guillardia theta CCMP2712
ATGTACCCTTCTTTAGCACTGTCACATCAAACGCTTCTCGCAAGCTCGATGTCACCACAACTTCGCAAAGCCAACTCCCGCTCCCGCTAAAACTCAATAGCAAACCCGCCTTTCCAGGCGTTTTTCCTATTTAAGAAACGCTGAGGCAAAAAAAGATATCCGGGCAGAGGAGGGGAGAGGAGGAGAGGAGAGGAGAGGAGAGGAGAGGAGAGGAGAGGAGAGGAGAGAAAAGGAGAGGAGCAGAGCAGAGGGGAGGAGAACGGGATAGGAAAGAAGATAAAGAGGAGGAACGAGCACAGCCGACGGGGCAAGAGAAATGAGGGAAGGAAACTACTTAGGAGAAGGAGCAGGAGCGAGCGACTGACCTGCACGCAAGGTCGACTGTCCTTGTCAAGCCACCTGCGAGTGAAAATCAGAGAAAGCAACCGAGGGAGGGAGAGAGAGAAGCGAGCAAGATGAAAGTGTTTGAGAGAAGCGAGAAGGAGAAGAGAGACGGAGGAAGAACAAGGAGAAAGAAAAATGGGGGAGAGGGGGGAGAAAGGGGGGAAGAGGAAGGGAGGGAGGAAGGGAGGGAGGAGGGGGAACGAAAAGGGAGCAAGACGCATGTAAGAGCAGGGAAAGGGAGACAAGAGGAGAGGAGAAGGGAAAAGAAAACAAGAGAAAAGAGGGAAAGTGATGAAGATATTCTATCGTTCGCATGTGCTGCTTGATACATCACAGTCGTCAAGTCCTGGCGCTCACCAATCCTCAAAGGGAATCTCAAAGGTGTGGGACTGCCGGCCATGCCCGATGGTGATCATGATTGGAAGTTTTTTGGTTGCATCCTGAGCTGAATTGCGAGCCAAGGAAACAAACTGAAGAGCAGGAAGAAGACAGTGAGAAGAGAAGCAGGAACAAGTGCAGAAATGAGAGTGCTATATCAAGAGGACAAGAAAACAAAAACGAACAAGAGAGGACAAGACAGATCAAGAGATGATGTTGATATCTGACAACAAAGTCGACATGGAATGATCTGCAGGTAGAAGAGTCTTCGTGGAAAGCACAGCATAACAAGTAGGAGAGCAGTAGAAAGCAAACAAAAGAAGCGAAAGAGCGGTGGAAACTGTTGCAAATAAAGAACACAGAATATGATCGTAACTTTGACTTGAAACTCACCGTTGAGAAAGGCTTGTCTCGCAAAACTCCTTTCAAGGTCGAGTCCGGAAGAACCAGGCAGGACGTTCCGCTGAGAAAGATGGTTTACGTGAGGTTCAAAGCAGATCAGAATGAAGATAAGACATGACAAGTCATTGCAAACAGAGATGTCGAAAGAAACAACAAGATAAAGCACAGGTAGGAGCGAAGAAGAGAAGGAGGAGGAGGAGGAGGAGGAGGAGGAGGAGGAGGAGGAGGAGAAACAGTAGCAGCAGTAGTAGTAGCAGTAGTAGCAGTAGTAGCAGTAGCAGCAGTAGCAGCAGTAGCAGTGCGAGAAGCAGAAGAAACTTTTTACAACTCCTCGACTGCATCCTACCTATCCAAGATCCCAGGTATCCAGCTCTCTCGCCCTGGGACGCGGGGGTTGATCTCCGTCTCGAAATCCAGCAATTCTTGTAGGAGCACAGTCACTTTCTCCTCCTACATTGACTCGCTCCTGCTCCAGCTCCTCTACCTCCTCCTGCTCTTCCTCCTCCTTCTCCCCCTTCCTCTTCCCTCTCCTCCTCCTCCTCCTCCTCCTTCCTCCCTTCCCCTCCCTTCCCCTCCCCAACTCCCTCACCTCGGCCATCGAACTTGATGGAGGTCACAGGGATCGAGTACTCCGCAGTCGAGGTCGCCTGCCAGTTTTCTTCACCTCCGGCCCTCCGGCCCTCCGGCCCCTCACCTTGAAGAAATGCATACGATCTCCCTTGGCAATTGATTTGTGATCATACGCCCCGAGCTGTCGAGCTAATTATCAACCCCTCCTCCCTCCCCCTCCCTCCTGCTCCACCCTCCTTCTCCACCTTCCTGCTCCTCCCTCCTGCTCCACCCTCCTGCTACTCCCTCCTGCTACTCCTTCCTTCCCTCCTTCCCTCAGTCCCTCTCATATTGCGTCAACTTGCGAATCCACTTCCTCCTGTCCCTTCCCCTTCCCCTCTCCCTCTCCGTATATTCCTCTATGCTCGCCGCACCCACTGTCACGGTAAGACCATCTCTCCAATGGACTCAAAACTGATCATCGGATGGATCTGACCGTACGGTCAGAGTGCTGTTCTGACAGTGAGTCCCTTCAAGTTCTCTCAACCTCTTTCCCCCTTCTATCCTCTGCCTCTCCCTGCTTGGAGAGTCTCCATTCCACTGACGTCTGTCTGCCGCATTCGCCTCTCCGTCGCTAC
>NW_005434567.1:175007-205999 GCF_000315625.1 Guillardia theta CCMP2712
TCCCTCCTCCCTCTCCCTCTCCCTCTCCCTCTCCCTCTCCCTCTCCCCTCTCCTCTCCCTCTCCCTCTCCCTCTCCCTCTCCCTCTCCCTCTCCTCATCCACCGGCAACATGCAACAGCCACCAACACAAATAATCGTGACGAACGATTCACCTGCAGCTCCCCAGCCTCTCGGTCCACCACGAAAGTGAACTGAGTTGAATCGCATCAGCCTCCTACTCTCACTCGCCCCCTCCTCCACCTTTCTGTCCCTCAAGATCCTCTGGCTGACAGGGTCTCCCTGGTTCGAACACCAGATCAGCTCTCCACGCACAGCAGGAGAACATTGAGAATGGTTGCAAGCATGTGAACTGACTGGATTGCTATCTTGACAAGCAAGAACAGGAGCGCACGATCAAAACAAGAGCCCCAATATCATCAGCAAGGGTATGAACAACATGAACAACATGGACATCAAACAACAAGGACAACACAAGATGTAATATCGTCTCCCGTAATCTTACAGTGTCGTCCGTGATTGCAAAGAACAGTGGCTCAGGTATCGATGCAAGAGCTGCATCTGGCATACCAAGACCTGGTAAAACGAAATCACTTGCAATCCTGGCATCGTTGACATCACATTTCGTCAAACTTCACGTAACATCCTTCATGGTATTACTTCGTGTTTCACGTAACATCTCCCCATGAAATCACATCGAACTTCACGTAACATCTCCCCATGAAATCACATCGAACTTCACATAACATCTGACAATGCTTCACCCAAGATGCCGTCGACGCCATTGAAGTCCGCGGAGTCGCATTTGGTGATACACCCAAACTGCAATCAAACCAGCAACAGCGTCACAGCAGTGATGGGGAGACGCAGCAGGAGCTCCTACCTTGGTCCTCGCGTAGTAGTGACCCAGTTGAACGATGTCCTGCCGATGGTTGTCAGAGCTGCAGAGCAGTCACCAGCTCTAGTGCCTGTCCTATGTATCCTCGCAGGTCAGCTGTGTCCGCGTACTTGAGGTCAAACCCGTCAAACAAGACATGTGCGAACGACATGCTCTGTCATGCGCATCGTCAGACAAGGCACTAGCAAGAGTGAGTTGTGATGGAGGAAACAATGGGCAACGAGGAGGACAATGACAAGGACGAGGTCGACGAGGAGGAGGAGCAGAGGCTTGGTGACGAGGACGAGCTCAAGGGTAAGGACATGGAGTATCCAGGAGATTCAGAATGGCGGGATCATGTTGCGAATAAATGGCAGGCCGTGTACCTGCAGTGGGTGAAACTTGTCCGTCGAGTTTGCGATGAAAGGCGCGTTCACATTCTTCTGGAACGGGTCGTACGCCAGCAGCAAGCGGCTTCACAGAGCTAAGAAAACAGAGCCAGCAGACATTGCAAGAGCTACCTGTGCACAAGGAGCAGGAGCGCAGGGCAGAACTTGTGGCTCATTCCGAACGCACTAGTCACCATAGCATCCTATTCCAAAGATCGCCACGAAACCCTATGGTATATTGTCAACTCTTCACTCCTCTTCCTCCCCTCCTCCTCCCCCTCCTTCCTCCTTGCCTACACGTGGTTAGATTCTCAACTCGTCCTCTTCCTCCCTTCTCTCTCCCCTTCCCCTCCCCTTCCCCTCCCCTCTCCTGCCTTCGTTACTGCCATCCTTCCCCGTCACTGGTGCCAGTCGACCGTCGGGCCCCGGTCCGTGGGCCCGTCGTTCAGCCGTGTACCGTAGCGTAGCCGGTCCGTCCGCGGGGCCGGCAGCCCGGCGGCCGGGGAGCGGCCGGGGAGCCTGCCGCCTGACGTACCGCGGCGCCGCACTGCGCAGGCGGCGGGGGCAGCGGCCTTCACTGTCGGTCACCGCCTGAGTCCGCGACGGACGGCGGCGGGCCGCCGCCGGGCGGCCGGCCGGGCCGGGGCCCCCGGGCCCCCGGCAGTGCCGCGGCCACGGTGCCAGTACGGTGTGTGCAGTGCCGCAGCGGGCCGCTGCCAGCCTGGCAGTACACCCGGCCATACCGTACCGTAGTACCAGCCTGGCAGGCTATGGCGGGCCGGGCCCCCCGCCGCCGCCGGACTCGACTCGGACCCGGAGTCAGTTGCCAGGCTGCGGCCAGCCCCTCGGCAGTTCAACCGGGTTATTCACTTGAAATTGAAGTTAAGTTAAAGATCAGCCTGTGCCGGTACTACGGTACGAGGACAATCAGGAGATTCGAGGCCCGAGGCTTGACCCGGGGCCCTGCCACCGTGCGGCCGCTCAGTCACCGACGGACTCACGCCGTCCGATCATCGCCCCGCTGCGCCCCGGGTGCCAGGATCGGACTCAGTGGCCAACTTGACGGCAAGCCGCGCTGATCATCGGATCCGCCGCCGGCGGACTCCAGTGAGTGGCACCGTCAGTGTCGGCACTCGGAGGGCCGGCCCGGGGCCCGGGGCCGGGACTGACTCCCGTCGGACGGTCCGAGCCCGGCGCGGACCGTGCCGTGTCCGATCAGGCTCCGAGTCCGACGGCCGTACTACGCAGCCCCCCGGCCCCGCCGCCGGAACTCGCCGGCGCCCGGCGCGTCGGCCCCGGGCAGGCTCCGAGTCTCGGAACTGCCCTGGCATTGTCCACGCCGTACTGATTTTTAACTTAACTTTGAGTAAACAGTTTGTAGGAGTCATCCAATCATGCGGCAGGGCCCTTCAAGTCACGCCAACTTGCTTGGCTGGTCCATGACGGTCACGTTACTCTTACTACGTTGTATCTTGTAAGTCAATTTAGTGGTACCAAGAAAACAATGAAGCAGAGGGATCGAGATCGCGGGAGATAGGCGGCAATCTCAACGATTCGGCGTTCCGCCCGTCACACGACTCAAGCATCTACACCACCCTACCCCATCTCATTCAGCAGATTTCACAGGAATCTGTGGGGTCATCTGATCGGACTGTGGAGATCGAAATGTATCTCTGGGGCACCGGGCCCGTCATGAGCTGACTCGGTCAACGAGGGGGTGGGGATATCCCCCAACCAGGGACGAGAAAAGGTGGGGGTGGTTTACACCCTACTTTTTTACGTCATTCGTACCGGTTCTAAGAGGAGTTCACTATTTACCTGGTAGTCAAAATAGCGACCTTGTGGGTAAGGGTGGGTCATTGTAGGGGTCACGTTGACCGATCAATGCGCAGTCCAGGTCGGATCGCCTATCTACCAGTGGGTAGAATGAGGTGAACGAGGGGGTGGAGGTAGTCTTTCGCCCCCATTTATTTATAAAACCTTATATTGAAAAACAATTATTTCCTCTCCATGGCCCCCGCCTCATCTCACCCCCACCCCTCTTTCTAGGCTTCCTAGGTCCTACCTACCCATGTCAATCAATGTCTTCTTGAGTGACTACCCCTCTGTTCCCGATCATTCTTCAGGTGATATATGTACCCCACCCTACTTTTGACTCCCTCAGACTGAACCACCTACCCTACGAAGGTTCCCAATCAAACCTACGTCGCTTGACTTCTGTCCCCAGGTACGTCCTCCATCAACACCCCCACCCCTACATTTCCCTGCAACCATCCCTGGCAGTCCCTGCACATTACCCCACCCCACCACTCATAAACATCCCTTTTATGTACTGCACTCCCATGACCTACCACCCCCTTGTGCTCAGGTTCCGACTACCCAAGTCCGAAAAACTCTATTCCGCCAGTACGCAACTCATCGTACCCCCTCTCTCCATTGATAAATGACCGGTAGTATTTGCACCAGACCCCTTCGGGATGACGTAATCAAGTTCCGGAGGCCTCCGGACCGGTGGATTCATGATACCACCGGTCAGGTGGTCCTTCCACACACACGGGGTGGTTGTCAGTACTGGTACCCCCACCTACTTTGAGACTGGAACAGTACCCTACCAGTGCTCGATTGGTTTGTATCTACACGTGTATAACCCACCATGCCATAGGTAGGTTGCTGTAGACCTACGCAACACCTGGGACCTTTTCCTAGGACATCGCACTACACAGTCATCTATGACCAAATGTATAGTATATAGCAGTGACTCCGAGAATTTTCAAGAAGGGGTGTTAGTGGTTAATATGGGGCAGAGTAGTATCTCCAAAGCTAAATATTGGTATTGAAAAGTTTTAGCTATATATTTCTCCGTAGACCAAACAAGAGTCCAAACTTCATTTCTCCAAGGGGAATGTCAACGGCTACCCCCTGACGGAAACTGGAAAACTCCCTTTAACCAGTAGGTTGTACGGGGGATATGGATCCGTCTGCTTGCAGTGAGGAGGTCGACTTGAAGACGAGCAGCAGCAGCAGCAGCAGCAGCCCTTCCCTCTTCCCTTTTCACCAGCAGCACGCTCGCAGATCGTCGCTGAGGAGCCTCCAAGTCCCTGCCAGAGCGAACTCATTCTTTGAGAGGACGTGTTTTGTGCCCACCATCGGAGAATCGGCATTGAAACAAGCTCTTGCTGCCCAGCCATGCCCTTGAACGTGATTCAGGGAAACTCTTCCCAGAGCCCGCAGAGCCACGAGAAGAGGAGCTCTCCCATGGAGACAACTTCGCACCAGCCTGGAGTAGAGGACGCTCCTTGTACGCCTCCTGCATCACCCAGGAAGCTTGTACAGGCATACGATGAGAAGAATGTTCCCAAGGCTCCAATGAGGCAGAGGAGGATTGCCCTGCCTATCCCTCTGGAAAAGAAGAGAAAGCTGACGCAGGATATGATCGGGGACGACGACATCCTGCTGCCTCCGATTGAGGGCAAGGCCTCGATGCCTGCACGGATCAACGTGGAGGATGCAATTGAGATGATCCTGCGCGGAAAGTTCAGGAGGTTGGTCTGAGGATCGTCGAAGCCTTCCTGATTGATTGATTGATTGATTGATTGTTCCTGTAGAAGTCCTTGACTTCTTTTGTATAACTAACTGATACCTGCCCGTAATTGAACTGTAGTAAGAGTTAACCTTCGTGGAGAAGTCATTAAATGGCCTAAACTAACACAGCCGGTTGTTGTTCGCTTACCCTTCGATCTTGGTTTTTGTCAAGGATACGGGAGATTGCTCCCTGTTTCTGATGTGTTTGTCCCTTTGCGGGTACTTCGTTGCGGATGTTCCGGGACTTTGTTCTTATCAAAGTGCAACAAAGAAACACTGTTCGAAATCTTGTTATGAGGAGATCTAATCTTGAATAGACCAGCGCGACGTAATCTTTCTCTACTATCGAACAAAGTTGATGAAGGTGGTTGATATCTGAGGTGTGAGAAGGTAACAGGACGACAAAATTTTCATGTAAACAAGAATAAACAGCGAACAGGCTTTCACAACATCTACCTTTTTGCCGGACCATCTGGACTGGCGCAGCGATCATCACTGGCTCGTAGGAATCTCTAGTCCAATCAGGCGCATGGCATGCGACCTCGCCATGGCCGCAACTTGTAGCAGCTTCCTCATCTGCATCTTCCCTAGCAGTGCGATCGATCTCAGACGGGTCAACTGCCGGCCTGCAGGAGTGATGAGGGGCTGAGAGCTCACGAAGTTCTCCTCCTCACCCGCTCGCTGCTCTCTCTTCTCCTTCCACAGCTCTCCCAGTTGCGCTCTTGTCATGTTGACGTTTTGCAGGCAGAGTGCACTGGAGCAGGGGGCCGTCAGTTGTCAACGCAACCTCATGCGGCTTCGCCGCCGCGTCGACTCACCGAAGTGACAACCATGCTCGAGCTTCCAGCTGCTCATCGTCCAGGGCAGCAATGCAGCATGGTGAAGAGCCGTTGCGGCAACTGGCAGCCATGACATCAAGGGATGCGACGTGTGCACGCAGGCGGCACAGAACTCTGCGATAGGATTTGTCAATGGACGGAATGATCTCAGTCGAGTCATGGAAGGATTGTCAAGACAGCAGAGCGTGAAGGAGGTTGTTCTTGCGAGGAATGAAGATGTCGAAGACGATCCCATGATAGGCAACTGGTTACCTGGATCGCGCCAGGTCATTCTTATGCCCGAGCCAGTCGCCGGGTTGCTGCCATCGGTCATCAGGCACAATGAAGTTGCGCAGCTATTGGAGCCTCTCACCCTTGCTATCTCTTGAAAGACTGTTGCGCCTGTGATTCCAGCAAGCAACGAAAGCTTCTACATCACCAATCACGTTAACTCGGCAAAGACGAGAACAAGGCAAAGGTAGCTGAACAAGAGCATCAAGAGCATCATCGTAAGATCTTCCTCTTCCTTCTTATCCTTTTCCCTCTCTCCTCCTCCTCCTCCTCCTCCTCCTCCTCCTCCTCCTCAGATAAGCACGATCGCCATTCCTACCTCCTTTAATGCCGGGCCAAAGATCTGCTCCTCTTGGGCAAAGCTTATCCAACCAGCAGCATACAACTGATCGTCAAAGATCCCTGCTCGAAGTCAGAAGCCAAAGTAACAAAAGAAAACCAGCAGGCAGGCAGGCACGAACGCACGCACGCACACACGCACGCACGCACGCATTCCTCACCGTATCGGAAGAGGAACTCCTCTGCCGTCATCGACCAGGTGTACGCATGGCAGACTTGCTGCCCTGCTAAGAACGATCTCCCAGCGTACAGTCTCACACTGAAATCCTCCCCATCTGGCTGCTCCAGCACCCAAACCCCCTTGGCTTCCCTGCAGTGATTGACCTTATCCAAGTACGGGACCAACATTGGCCTGCTGGTGCGGAGGGAGCGATGAGGCCAGCAACTGCACGTCTTCTCTACCGCGGGTTGCTGTGATGTCTGACGTAGCAAGCAATCTGACCTTGCAAGCGCTGGGTTGCTGTCGAAGCTCGTATTCGTATGCAAAGAGTGCTGGGACCTCCCTCCAAGAGGAACAGGAATACCTCCCAGCAGGCTGCTCCTGGTCATCGGGTATGGCGGGGGATGGCGAGAGCTCGGGCTCAGCGGAACATTAAAGAATCTTGATATGAAGAGCGCCCAGCACCTCAAGAAGAATTCTTGACTGACCGTCCTGCCGCAATCCTCAGGATGAACCCATGGGGAAACAGGGGAGGAGCCCCAGGCTACCTCGGAAGCGCTTGCGGCATCAATCTTTGCACACTGTCAAGCAGCCTCCTCAGTCTCCCAACAACCTCCGTACGCAGCTGCTCCAGGCCCGTCGCTCTGAGCATCTGCCCTAACAGGTGACTCGCCCTAACTGAGAAGAAACTCACCTACCGCGCCGTCCTCTTCCCCCCAGTAGATGATGCTGTCAAGTTGATCTTGCGACGGGAGGGTGGAGAAGTAGAAAGAGAAGGAGGAGCTGTTCCCCTTAGCAAGCTCCGACGTGAAGTACCTGCATTCAACTTAACCCCACTCTCTCCATTGATCGTCTCCTACGTTAGAAGAGCGAGTTCCTCCGCATTCAGAGCAAAACCGCGGGGCCAGTCCTGCTTCATCCATCACCAGACATTCTTGCTGAGGGGCAGGTGCTTCCTTCATACCTCGAACTCTCGTCGCACAAACTCCTCAACTCTTGTTGTCATGGAGCCCATGTGCTCATGCGGGATGTTATCAGCAGACATGACACATCTGTAAGGGATCGAGAGGATCATCTCCCCTCTATGAATGTTCCTCACAGCCATCATGCTCTCTTGACCGTCTACCCGTTGGATCCTCAGAGCACTTGTCCCTGTCAAGTCCCCGCATGCATTCGTCGGCATGCTTCGGTGCCGAGCTGAGCATGATGCCAGGCTGAGCGGCATGACGAACAAGACCATGACGAACAAGACCATAACATGAGCTGCCCTTGCTACCGCCTTCTCCACAGCTAGCACTGAGACCATGGGGCTCTGCCGAGTTCTGTGGCACTTTCAGACGGGTCCCCCCATCCTTCTATTCCTCCTCTCCCTCCTTCATGGCGACGAGGTAGAAAATATCATGAGGGGGTGCTGAAAATCGTCGAATTACCGCGATTCATTTGTTTCCTGCAGTGGAAGAATTTCGAGAGATTGAATCAATTCTTCGAATCCAAACATGCTCACAAGCTGATTTCAACCTTCTTTCAAACTCTCCCTTCCATCGATCGGCATCTGATTCCATCATTGAGCTCGTCTGTCGAGTAGAGTGACTCTCCCTCCACTGATCACCTCTTCTCCTTCCGCTCTCCTTCCCCTCTCTTTTCCTTTGCTCGCCGTCCTCCCTCCCTCTCTTCTTCCACCTCCTCCTCCCTCCTCCCTCGCCCTTCCATGCATCCCCACAAAGTCCTGAAGTCTTCACGGAAGAAGAGCACAAAAAACTATTTGAGCTCAATCAATATATGTTATCATGATTATCTTACTAAGTTACTTCGAGATGGTAGTGGTGATCGTGAGTAGGGGTACACACTCACAAATCGTCTTTCATCACGGGTATATTTCACTGTTTTTGATGGGTAATTTATATGGTGGGGTACTTCAATCACCCGTCCTCCCTGGAAATGAAGGGGTGATACAGCAAGGAACTTGCTACTCTCCAAGTGGGATTAGAATGGGGTATCTGGTGTGTTTGACGGGGTACTATAAGAAAAGTACCCCCAATTACACCTCGCAAAAATGGTTTATGAGGGGGGTACTCCAACAAAAATGGGGGTACTTGTCCGGGAGAGATGGGTGCTCTCTTGGCTCGAGGGTGGGTAATATAGCGAAGGGTCAGGATCCCAAAGGTCACATAGCAATGGTGAGCGGCGAAGGGAGGTGCATGCAGGATTGACGGCGATGCGCATCTGTTCGCGAGATGATGCATGGACAATCGTTTCTTATAATACATGATGTTGTGAAGTGAGGTCGTCTGTGCCATGGGATGTGTTGATCGCTCAGATGCATCATGAAGCTGCTTCATGCATTCTTCGATAGGGATAACGTTTCCGTTCGTTTCCTGTTCATGTGACTGGAATGTTCATCGTGACTGTGCTCTGTTTCTCTCATCCCTTTATCTGAAAAACTATCTCAGCATATGACAATCATGCGAATGCGTGTCTTTGTTCCAAGTCTTCTCCTTGTGGGGCTGCAACTTGTTACGATGCTTCGTGTTGTTTTTATGTAAATTTGTATGAAGCACAGTTGATCACCGGAACAACAAGGTGCTCTGTAACATTGCATGATTCCTCTTGGAGTCACTTTTTGTCTTCTGCTCGTGTGATTTTGTGTGTTCATCACCTTGTTTGCGCATATGTTGCAGGCAAAATGCTGAGAAATGAAAATGATCGAACTGGTGTGACAGGTCTGGAGTGTAGAAACCGGTCTTGACAACGCGCAAGCCATCGGCGCTGCCGTTCCTCAGCGCATCACCACCTTGATGGCTGCTCCCATCCCTCAGCAGACCACCATGTACGAGGAGATAGCCTCGTGCGAGCGTTGCTGAGAGCTTGTTCAGGTTGAACTGGGCCAACCTGTCTGAGCGCGCACAGAAGATCAAGGGACTTAACTTCTGCGCCTCCCAGTTCGTCACTGAGGACGAGGTTGAATAGTGTGTTGTTCCAGGGGATGATGAGATGACTGTGCTGAACAGGTCAAGTACTGCGTTGCCAAGCTGTTCTCCGGCGACGTCAAGTTTGCTACCATGGCAGACTATTAAACGACATCTATGATATCTTCCTTTAGTTTTGACAAACAGACTCTTCCGGATCCAAACTTGTCGGGTGTTGGAAACACTGCAATAAAAGACTTTGACAACAGTCATAGCTCATGTTTGATCCTTTATTTTAGTTGATTGGCTGATGTGGTGGCGAGAGTTTCTCATCTAGCTAAAGCTCTTGTTCCCTTGGTGACAGAGACGAAATCTCCCTATTCGACTCCAACATGCTGATCTTCTTGGCAAGGATCCGAACCTGAGTGCACTTTCACGAAGGGAGGGATAAGCTTTAGGGATCCGCCAAGTACCTTTGTTTCAAGCTCTCTCTGCCTCAGCGTCTCATCTTGAACAATCTTCTGTGTTTCCTCCATAACAGCCATGGCATCTGTCATCTACATCTCATCAGACTTGTTGAGCAAGTGAGACACGTTCAGGTACTTTGCGCAAAGTAGCTTCGAGCTGGCCATTGATGTAGTGCACAACGTTGTCATTGTTCTTTCGAACTTCGTATATAAGAGACTGAGAAATCATTACGCGCACTCCCACCCATTTAAACAGACATGCCGACCTGCTTCAACTGATCGATTTCGTCCTGAGAGGGGTGCGCTTGGAAGGGTTGTGTGCAAGAGAAGGGCATCTGTAGAGATATCAGTTCAAGTCAGCAGAGCAGGCATGCGAGGCTCAGTCTCAGCTGCAGGAGGTGCCGGTGGGGTAAGGAGAGGAGGGGGAGGAAGAGCGCAGGTACCGACTGGTCCATCTGGAAGTCATCGGAGAGAATTTCTGCTGGGTCCGAACCCTCCGGCGCATCCTCCACGTTTCCTCCCTGCGGCCTTGAGCCGTTGATGCCATCGACAACAGCTGCATTGTCAATGTTCGATTCGTGATCCCCTAGTGAGGAAGAGGAGGAGGGGGGGCACGGAGGAGGAACAGGCAGGCAGGAAGAAACGTGGAGAGACAGAGACGAAGACAGACACAGACACAGACATCAAGATAAAGAGACAGATTGGGAAAGGAAGAAAGTAAGATTGATACTGTCTTTTCGTGATCAAGCAAATCACCTGCCGACTGCGAGGACTGCAACCATTCCCTCACCCTTGACTGGGCGGACTCTGAGTGTATAGGCGGAGCCGCCTGCCAGCAGAGAGGAGAGCGGAGAGATTCAGCGGTCATGTCAAGGACAGCAACAGCTCAAACAACTGCTCCCGGGGATAAGGAGGAGCGGAAGGAGGGAGAATGCTACTAAGTCTGTCTGTCCCTGACTTGTCTCAACAAGTCAGATCATGAGACTGTAATACCTTGGGAGAGAGGGAAGGGTTCAGCCTCGGCATGTCCTTGTATCTTCTTACAGTCACCCTCTCCGCATGATCTTGATCCGGACTCTTGATCAGAAGCCGTAGGGTAGAGCCCACAGGGCCTGGTGGGACCACTATGATTTACTTGGAGAGGAGGAGGCGAAGAAGGGGGGAAAGAGGAAGATGGAGAGGGCAAAGGACGAGGACGACGAAGAGCAGGAGGAGCAGGAGGAGGAAGGTGAAGAGGGAAGAGGAGAAGCAGGAGGAGGCTTGCGATTTACCCATGATCATCTTGCGTACGTCTTTTAGCTCCAAGTTGAAGACCGCCATGTCATCCACGCTAAGGATCACTGCCCCAGGGAGGATCCCGGCCTGAGCAACAGCGAGGACGAGAGCGGGAAAGGGAGGGGAGGGGCAAGCCGGGAGTCAGGGACCCGTCGGGTAAGATGTCAACAGCAGCAGCACCTGCTCGGCTGCTCCTCCTGCCTTGGTATCTTTGACGATGACGTTGCCAAGATTGTTCCGGAAGAGGTGCAGTCCAATCCCGACATTCTCTTCTCCTTCGCTCACTGGAGGCAGCGATCAGACTGGCGGGGTGTAGTCGAGCAATTACTCGCCAGTGTACTGTGGAAGTGATTTGCTGGAATGGTGAAACATGCTCGAGCTTCTGCAATGAACCATCCGGACATGTCAAGGTCAAGAACCTCCTAGTGTCTGCTGACCTCCCGCACTCCTCAGGATCGATCCTCACGTGGACCTCAAGTGCTCAGCGGCTCTGCTGAAGAACCATCCGGGTGAGATGAGAGGACCAGTGTGATGGAGGGATAAGCGAGGCAGCGTGCGTACCGTGTTTGCTGTCAACTCTGTCTTGCTCTTCCAGAGCTCTCAGTCGTGATGTGACCCAGGAGTCAAGATGAGGTCCTCGATAAGATCGCTCGCTCTCCTGCGGACTCTCCTCGTGTGGTCCACTACACTCAAAGTATAAGTGCCACTGCCTCCATCCTCTATCCCTTCTGCTCATTGCGGGCTCCTTCCCTGATTCCCTCATACCTCCTTCCCTCCGTCTCCCTGCTCACTCTTCTCCTTCTAACCCGAGCAACACAGCTCAAATGCTTGACGCAGCCGCAAGTTTCTTTTCTCCTCGTGCACGCTCCTGCGCTTTCCCCCGGCTTCTTCCCCTCCACCTTTGAATTTCTCCCACCTCCACCTCCTACCTCCATCCTCCCATCTCAAATCTTTTCAGCCCCTGGCCTGCTCCGCCTAATGATTCCTCCGAGTCAGCCTGAAGATCTCCTATGCGGCCCTGGATCGACCTCCGTGGTTTCTCTCCTCCCAGCCCTAAGTTCGGAAGTTCCGCCACCTAAGCTGCGACTTTCTAGCGGGCAGCTTGCAAGCGTGTTCCAAGTTCCTATCGCTCTTCTACTGTCCTTCTCCTGCGCCAGGCTCATCCTGCCAGGTAGATGATGCTGCCAAGTTCCTCAACGTGTCGCAGTGCCCTGCCCCTGCTCTGGGAGTCCCGCAGGCTGACCTGACTCAGCCTCGGTCCTCCTCTACAGTACCTCCTCCTCCTCACTGAGTCCTCCCTCCCTCCCTCTCCTCGCATGCCTTCAAATCGACGAGCCGCTTGTTTCTCGTCGGCCCTACCGGGCCCACTACTGGCACCTCGGCAACCTGCCGATAACCCGGGTTAACTAAAATCGTCGCAATAATGTTTTAAATGTTTTAAAAGGGGAGTGGCCATACAGTTTTAACTTTCGACGGTAACAACATTATAGCCAGTACTGTGAATCTCTGTGATCGTGGTACCGGCTAGTGCGAAAGTTGCTTTGACGGTAGTCCACTCCACGGTAGTAACGGTACCCGGATGACGGAACGGTAGTCCAACGGTACTAGTACGGTAGTACCGTACCGTAGGCTAGCAGTGACTATCATGGCAGTGGGGCTCAGATTGTTGGTGACTCGGTGATCGGACGAGTCTCCTACTGCCAGGGTCAAGGGTCTGGCATGGCATGTCCATCAGAGTCATGAGCAGCTGCAGTGGCGCTACGGAGGGTCCGTTGAAGCGTCACCAGTCAGTGCCGCAACTTGACCGTACGGCAGTGACATGGTGCGCCGAACTTACTTGACGAATGACTTGAAACATGTCAGTCACCAGTAACGATCTTCACGGCGTGGAGTTCCGAGTCCATGGCGGACATAATGCCATAGTGTTCTGAGTTTGTACTGAATGTAAGCCTCCGATACAAGGCAGCATCCATTCAGGATCCGGGAAGAAGTTCCGAGCTCGGAATCGGGAGCCGGCCACGTTTAACTTGACACCGTCCTACTATGACGCAAGGTTTCTTGTGTCCCGACCTCAATCAGCTGACAAAGCACGGTATGTCAGACCGGGCAATAAGAAGAGAGTGAGAACGCGGAAAGAAAACACAAGAGCCAAGATGGGGGGAGGGAAGGGAGATAAGGAAGGTGGAGGAGATTAAAGAACAGAGAAACCAATATCAAAGGAGGAGAGAAACGAAACCAGAGAATAAGAAGCTACACAAAGGCAAGTAAAATGAAATCTATGACCTCAATCCCTCCCTCGCCTCCTCCTTTCATGTTGCCACTCTTGCTCATCCCTGCGATGGTGTCAATAGAGCAACAAGTCTAACGCTGACAGCACCATTACCAACAGAATCAACCTCCAGCAAGGGAAAGAAGCGAAGAGCTCTCGATGATAAGATGCTTCTTTTCAGCACACATAAACCAAAACAAGCAAAAATCAACAAACCACCAACAGAGACTCTGATCAAAATGGTATTCAAAAAGAAGGCACAAGTCCCCCCGTTGGGCCCTGTGTACCCAGCGTTGCACTTGCAGTCCGTCAGGTTGCTGCTGCCCGCGGCAGAGTAGGCGTGCTCGGGGCAAGCGACGCAGCCGCCGGGGTTACTGCCAAGCTTGTACGTCCCTGCCGTGCACTCACTGCAGGGACCCCCGTCAGGGCCCGTCCAGCCGGCGTTGCACTTGCAGTCCGTCACGACCAGCGAGCCCCCAGCTGACCATGACCCCGTCGGACAAGCCTGGCACGGGCCCTCCTCGGGCCCGTACCGACCTGCGACGCACGTGCAGTTGTGTATGCTGACTGATCCTTCCATTGACGTCACGCCTGTGCTCTCCGTGCTGCACGCGCTGCACCCTGCCGACCCCGTCGAGCTCTTGTACGTGCCTGCTCGGCATGCCGTGCAGGCTCCCCCGTCGGGCCCTGTGTACCCGGCGTTGCACTTGCAGTCCGTCAGGTTGCTGCTGCCCGCGGCAGAGTAGGCATGCTCGGGGCAAGCGACGCAGCCGCCGGGGTTACTGCCAAGCTTGTACGTCCCTGCCGTGCACTCACTGCAGGGACCCCCGTCAGGGCCCGTCCAGCCGGCGTTGCACTTGCAGTCCGTCACGACCAGCGAGCCCCCAGCTGACCATGACCCCGTCGGACAAGCCTGGCACGGGCCCTCCTCGGGCCCGTACCGACCTGCGACGCACCGGCAGTCTGAGGGAGAGGTCGACGCCGGGGCTGCCGTGTCTGCCTCTGCCGGACACGAGGAGCATTGCCCTGCTCCGAAGGCGCTCTTGTACTTGCCCACGTCGCATGCTTGACACCTGGGCGTGTCCATGACAGCGTAGAGGTAGTATCCGTTGTAGGGGCAGGAGTAGTAGTAGGAGCTTGTTGTGATTGAGATGGTGATGGTAGTTCCCACAGTCTTGGTCACGCTGATAGGAACGGTTTGAAACCTGGATGGCTGACAGGAGTAGCCGCTGTATCGAAGGTATTGCCCGTAATACGACCCATCCACGTACACGTTGAAGTACTTGGTGGATCCTGAAAAGCCTGTATGCATCACATCGAAGCTGAAGGTCATGGGGCTGGAGGTGACGAGCATGTCGAAGGAGCATGACGGACTGTAGCTGGATGTCGACCCGCACACCGGAGCTTGCGTGTATCCCGGCAAGCATCCACAGTCCGCAAGGCTCGTCGACCCCTCTGGCGACGTCACGCCCGTGCTCTCCGTGCTGCACGCGCTGCACCCTGCCGACCCCGTCGAGCTCTTGTACGTGCCTGCTCGGCATGCCGTGCAGGCTCCCCCGTCGGGCCCTGTGTACCCAGCGTTGCACTTGCAGTCCGTCAAGTTGCTGCTGCCCGCGGCAGAGTAGGCATGCTCGGGGCAAGCGACGCAGCTCCCGGGGTTACTGCCAAGCTTGTACGTCCCTGCCGTGCACTCACTGCAGGGACCCCCGTCAGGGCCCGTCCAGCCGGCGTTGCACTTGCAGTCCGTCACGACCAGCGAGCCCCCAGCTGACCATGACCCCGTCGGACAAGCCTGGCACGGGCCCTCCTCGGCCCCGTACCGACCTGCGACGCACGTGCAGTTGTGTATGCTGACTGATCCTTCCATTGACGTCACGCCCGCGCTCTCCGTGCTGCACGCGCTGCACCCTGCCGACCCCGTCGAGCTCTTGTACGTGCCTGCTCGGCATGCCGTGCAGGCTCCCCCGTCGGGCCCTGTGTACCCGGCGTTGCACTTGCAGTCCGTCAGGTTGCTGCTGCCCGCGGCAGAGTAGGCATGCTCGGGGCAAGCGACGCAGCCGCCGGGGTTACTGCCAAGCTTGTACGTCCCTGCCGTGCACTCACTGCAGGGACCCCCGTCAGGGCCCGTCCAGCCGGCGTTGCACTTGCAGTCCGTCACGACCAGCGAGCCCCCAGCTGACCATGACCCCGTCGGACAAGCCTGGCACGGGCCCTCCTCGGGCCCGTACCGACCTGCGACGCACCGGCAGTCTGTGGGAGAGGTCGACGCCGGGGCTGCCGTGTCTGCCTCTGCCGGACACGAGGTGCATTGCCCTGCTCCGAAGGCGCTCTTGTACTTGCCCACGTCGCATGCTTGACACCTGGGCGTGTCCATGACAGCGTAGAGGTAGTATCCGTTGTAGGGGCAGGAGTAGTAGTAGGAGCTTGTTGTGATTGAGATGGTGATGGTAGTTCCCACAGTCTTGGTCACGCTGATAGGAACGGTTTGAAACCTGGATGGCTGACAGGAGTAGCCGCTGTATCGAAGGTATTGCCCGTAATACGACCCATCCACGTACACGTTGAAGTACTTGGTGGATCCTGAAAAGCCTGTATGCATCACATCGAAGCTGAAGGTCATGGGGCTGGAGGTGACGAGCATGTCGAAGGAGCATGACGGACTGTAGCTGGATGTCGACCCGCACACCGGAGCTTGCGTGTATCCCGGCGAGCAGCCACAGTCCGCAAGGCTCGTCGACCCCTCTGGCGACGTCACGCCCGTGCTCTCCGTGCTGCACGCGCTGCACCCTGCCGACCCCGTCGAGCTCTTGTACGTGCCTGCTCGGCATGCCGTGCAGGCTCCCCCGTCGGGCCCTGTGTACCCAGCGTTGCACTTGCAGTCCGTCAGGTTGCTGCTGCCCGCGGCAGAGTAGGCATGCTCGGGGCAAGCGACGCAGCCGCCGGGGTTACTGCCAAGCTTGTACGTCCCTGCCGTGCACTCACTGCAGGGACCCCCGTCAGGGCCCGTCCAGCCGGCGTTGCACTTGCAGTCCGTCACGACCAGCGAGCCCCCAGCTGACCATGACCCCGTCGGACAAGCCTGGCACGGGCCCTCCTCGGGCCCGTACCGACCTGCGACGCACCGGCAGTCTGTGGGAGAGGTCGACGCCGGGGCTGCCGTGTCTGCCTCTGCCGGACACGAGGAGCATTGCCCTGCTCCGAAGGCGCTCTTGTACTTGCCCACGTCGCATGCTTGACACCTGGGCGTGTCCATGACAGCGTAGAGGTAGTATCCGTTGTAGGGGCAGGAGTAGTAGTAGGAGCTTGTTGTGATTGAGATGGTGATGGTAGTTCCCACAGTCTTGGTCACGCTGATAGGAACGGTTTGAAACCTGGATGGCTGACAGGAGTAGCCGCTGTATCGAAGGTATTGCCCGTAATACGACCCATCCACGTACACGTTGAAGTACTTGCTGGACCCTGAAAAGCCTGTATGCATCACATCGAAGCTGAAGGTCATGGGGCTGGAGGTGACGAGCATGTCGAAGGAGCATGACGGACTGTAGCTGGATGTCGACCCGCACACCGGAGCTTGCGTGTATCCCGGCAAGCATCCACAGTCCGCAAGGCTCGTCGACCCCTCTGGCGACGTCACGCCCGTGCTCTCCGTGCTGCACGCGCTGCACCCTGCCGACCCCGTCGAGCTCTTGTACGTGCCTGCTCGGCATGCCGTGCAGGCTCCCCCGTCGGGCCCTGTGTACCCGGCGTTGCACTTGCAGTCCGTCAGGTTGCTGCTGCCCGCGGCAGAGTAGGCATGCTCGGGGCAAGCGACGCAGCTGCCGGGGTTACTGCCAAGCTTGTACGTCCCTGCCGTGCACTCACTGCAGGGACCCCCGTCAGGGCCCGTCCAGCCGGCGTTGCACTTGCAGTCCGTCACGACCAGCGAGCCCCCAGCTGACCATGACCCCGTCGGACAAGCCTGGCACGGGCCCTCCTCGGGCCCGTACCGACCTGCGACGCACCGGCAGTCTGTGGGAGAGGTCGACGCCGGGGCTGCCGTGTCTGCCTCTGCCGGACACGAGGTGCATTGCCCTGCTCCGAAGGCGCTCTTGTACTTGCCCACGTCGCATGCTTGACACCTGGGCGTGTCCATGACAGCGTAGAGGTAGTATCCGTTGTAGGGGCAGTTATTCACGTAGCTGGAAGTTTGGACTCGTACATGGACTGTTGTTCCCACAGTCTTGGCTACGCTTATGTTCACACGCTCGAACTTTAACTCGTCACAGTCGTATCCTTCGCTCTCGAGGTATTTTCCGTAATACGACCCATCCACGTACACTTCAAAGTACTCGGAGGAGTGCGAAAAATCGGTATGCATCACATCGAAGCTGAAGGTCATGGGGCTGGAGGTGACGAGCATGTCGAAGGAGCATGACGGTGCTGGGAGCTCTTTCGACTTGCAAATCGCATGTGCTCGAGCAACTTCCAAAGCATATCCTGCAGGACATGAGCACGTGGTATTGCTCAAACAAGTCATGTTGTTCTGAACAAATGCTTGCGCCTTCAATCTCAGAAGAAGGATTGAGAATGTGACAAGAACTCTAGCTGAGGACGTCGACTGCTTCATGACTGAACCTATCAAGTCTCTTGCTCACCACCTATTTGTTGAGCATCCGCTGAGAAAGACAGACAGTCAATCAACGATCGTCTCCCTCATGCTCCTTGTTTCACCTTCTCTGCTTCAGCCGCCAGTCGCACATGCATGGCTGCAGGCCAGCTGCTCGTCTCGCAGGAAAAAAGCTTTTTATATACATACTAGTGACCAGCTCGTACCTTGCGGTACCAGTCTGAGATAGTGGTACTATGCTTTACTCATTAATAATACCTCCCTCTACCAAGTTATACACAGTGCTGCAACGACTAGAACAGTTGAACATAAAATGAGTATTACGATGGAGTACTCAGTTTTTCACTTAACTTTCGGAGTAAACTTGCCAAGTTGAGCTAGAGTCTCCGTCCGATCATGGGCCTGGTTCACAGCCGGGCCGCCCGGCGGCGCCGAGTCGGACTGACTCAGTGCGCCTCAGGCCGGACGTTAGCGCAAGGGGTAAATTTAGGTTGTTTTGCACGGGCATTTAAAATCGCTGTGTACAATAGAACGTGGCATTAGCGGCGTATCGAGGCCCCAAGTTTTTTTTTCACGGTCTCCATTCAAGTCCAATTTGAACAGGCGGTAACGCTCACAACAGTGCCGCCGCAATCACATGTGGTGAAACGGCGAGGTGGGCTCGGGAAAACATCTTCATCTGGGGGAAAACAAGGTATTGTTTTCCCCCAGAAATAGCCGTTACGGAATATTATTCAAATTTTCCTAACCGCTAATGCCACGTTTTTGAGAAATTGTGAGGGAAAACAAATACATTTTATTCTGCACCCCTTGCGCTAACGTCCGGCCTCACTGAGCCTGAGTCAGTGACGGGCCACATCCGATGCCCGCAATGATGATCACCTGATCAAAGCCTCAGGTCCTGAGTGAGACTCTCCGATGCCGCCGCGGCCGCGCAGCCTGGCAGCCTTGAACCCGGACACTCAGAGAATCATGGCACGGTCCCAACATGGCCCTAAAGATCGGGACTCAGTTTCCGAAGTTCCGGGCCGCCCGGCAACTTGGCAACCGACCGTCGGGTCCAATGCCATGACAGTGATGCCATGATCCATTACTAGTACGTCATGATCTTGGATTTTGGGCATTTTCTTCCGCCAGTGGGTTGTCTTCAATCGAGAACAAAAGTAGGGTGGCTCCGGGGTAGTTGTATAAGTACTGTATTCTACATTTGCTGCTCTGGTACAAATTACATGTTTTTAACAATTTCAAATCGATTTCAAAGCCTCTGAAATCGTCAAATCCCTAGCGCTTGCACGCCGGCACGTCTCCCCATGACCTTGGCACGCAGTACACTGAAAGAGGACCCAGCGTGACGCCATAATGGAAGCGGACGGTACTAGGCTGGACTGGCAAACCGTGGCAGTGCCGCCGCCCGGGCCGCCCGGCATCCGCCGGATAGCGTGGCAGTCCCCCCAAACTGAGGCGCGGCCTTTCTCGACCCGGGATGATGCCAGGCGCGGCGGCAGGGCCGCCTTGCCCGGCCGCTTCAGGCGCCCGGCCGGAGCACTGAACTTCCGATTGGACCGTCCGAGTCGGGCCGCGCGGCCGGGGCCCTCCGAGAAAGGCTGCTGAGTGGAACGGCGGGCACCGTGTCAGTCGGCGGGGGGAGCCTCACAGTGACAGGCTCAGCCCTGGCAGGCGGGGGCCCTCGCCGGGCCTGTTGAAGCCAGTGAGCCTCGGAGACGTCCCTCGGAACCCGGCGACACTCGGCGGTCAAAACTCTCAGGCTTTGACCGGGGGGGGGGGACAGACTCGCCGGGCGGGCTGGGCCGGGGCCGCCCGCCCGCTCACTGCCGTGCCCCTGACTCTGGCAGTGACTCAGGCCGCCGGACTCCAGTCCTCAGTCACCTGGCGGCCGGGCGCCGCCGCTGAGTGATACCCGGTACCGTACCGCCGGACAGTCGTCCCGGCGGCGTGTGCCGCGAGTGCCGCATCCGATCCGATCGGACTCTGAGGAGCCTCCAAGTACGGTCCGAGTCAAGCCTATTACTACGGAAGCAACTGTCAGCCCGGTGAGGCAGCGGCCGCGGCGGCCCGGCCCGGCCCCGGCGCGGCGGCCCGGCGGCGTGAACCGTTCACGGTTGAACTTTTAGGTCCGCGGCCGGGCCGGCCTCGGGTTGTCGGGCAGAGAGCAGAGTAAAGGACTACAACAACAGTACATGGGATAGTGCGAGGAGAAGACGTCGGAAGCAGGGGCAGGAGGAGCAAGGACAGCAGGAGCAAGGACAGGAGGAGCAAGGACAGCAGGAGCAAGGACAGCAGGAGCAAGGACAGGAGGAGCAAGGACAGGAGGAGCAAGGACAGCAGGAGCAAGGACAGGAGGAGCAAGGACAGCAGGAGCAAGGACAGCAGGAGCAAGGACAGCAGGAGCAAGGACAGGAGGAGCAAGGACAGGAGGAGCAAGGACAGGAGGAGCAAGGACAGGAGGAGCAGGGACAGGAGGAGCAGGGGCAGGAGGAGCAGCTCGCCAACAGCATCTGCTCATGAGGAGCATGAAACCTGTTTGTCGCCTGCTCCTCCTCTCTTCCTGGATCATCCTGCTCTTTCCCTTGCTGGCTGTGATGGGACAAGAGGGAAGGAGAGTCATTCACCTTGTAGCATACAGGCGTCATGGACGCGCCTTGAATTTGTGGCTGCGCGCCATGATAGCCGGCTCGTTGCTGAGGGAAGGAGACGTCCTGGCTGTAAGCAGCGACTCGCCAAGGCTCTTGCTCGAGGTCCTGGAGCAGATGGGTCTGCCGAAAGAGAGGGTCTTAGTTCAACCTGCTCCTCTGTACGATGAGGAGGAGCTGCAGGTTTGGAGGCATCGAGTGCTGCTATCCCTGGAGGACTCGCTGTTGTCGACCATTGCGGAGACCCTTGTCATCGTGGACTTGGACGCCATGGCTGCGGATCTGCACAGGATGGACATGGAGGGGGAGGGAGGAGAGGAGGCCAGTCTCTCTTGCTCGATGGAACATGAAGCGCTCAGTGGTATCGCTGTGACATGCAGGCAGGATCGTCGCCGAATGCTGCAGGACAAAGGAAGGGAGCCGAGGGGGCAGGAGGGACAGGAGGGGGAGCAAGGGATAGCTGGGGAGAAGATTCAATCGGAGGATAGCCTGGGCTGCATGGTGGACGGGGCGATCGTGGTCGGGCCGATCCACCAGGTCCTCGAACTTGTCTGGAGCATTGCGATGGTGGTGGAGGCGCTTGCGCTGCGTCATGCTCGCTTCAGCCGCCGGCTGATGCTGACGATCGTCAAGAAAGTCGTGCAGGTGCGACGGGGGCAGCTGAGTGCTCTCATGACGGTGAGGAGGGGAGGAGGGGAGGTACAGCTGTGCTTCCACAGCCTCGGACGGGAAGTAGCAGGCACGAGGAAGGAGGGGGAGGGAGAGTCCCGTCCGCTGCTTGCGTCACTTCAAAGATCTCTCTCCTCTTTCGTCTCGTTGGACCGACAAGGCAGCGCGCAGGAGGAGGAAACCAGGGAGGAGGAGGTGAAGCTGAAGGTAGGGGGAGGGGAATGGGGAGAATGGGAAGAAGGAGAGGGGTATCTGTCTATCGGGGGCTATCCGGGGAGGCTGGGCAACTGGCTTTTCCGAGCAGCGGTTGGGTTGAGCTTGGCGTGGGACTCTGGGAGAACGTTTGTGCTCCCTCGCTTGCTTCCTTGCCTCACGCAGCACCCTGGGGACCCCGATCCACCGCCCTGCTCCTTCTCCTCCTCCTTCTTGTCGGGGGTGAAGAGGATAGGCGGGGAGGAAGGGATCGTGTGGAAGTCAGCACACGAGGAAAGGAGGAGCGGGTTTGATCCAGAGCTGCGGGAAGAGATTCTTAACGACAGGGAGGACAACGTTCTTGTGATGGGATTCTTCCAGTCGTTCCGCTACTTCCACCACCACAGGAGCAGAATCTTGCAAGCTCTCCGCCTCCCCGTGGCCCTGGAGCAGGCTGCATATGCTCGTTTCCAGGATATCCTCTCCTCCTTCCTGCTCAGCGGCGGCGATCGCCGCCCCCTCCTATCTGTTGGGATCCACGTGCGCCGGAGTGACTACCTGCTGTACAAGGACAAGCACCCAGTGCTCCGGGAGGAGTACTACAGGAGGGCGATGGAGGAGGTGGATGCGAGGAGTAGTGGAAGGAGAGTCGTGTACTTGCTCTTCTGTGACGAGCCGGAGTGGTGCAAGGAACTGGGATGGGTGGAGGAGAGGAGGAGGGAGATGTTTGTATCCTCCTCCTCCTCCCCCGACTTCGTCGATCTTCTGCTCATGAGCCTGTGCCAAGTCCTTATCATTGCCAACTCCTCTTTCAGCTGGTGGGCGGCGTACATGAGCAACGCAACGACGGAGGAGGACGCAGGAGACGAGATGGGGGGGAAGACAGACGAGCGGTGGATGGGGAGCGAGGGAGAGCGGAGGAAGGAGGGAGGAGGAGGGGAGCGAGAGGTTGCAGATCTCGGAGAGGAGGCAGAGGGGTTTGTTATCTGCCCAAGGGACTGGTTCGGTCCAGCTGGACCCGAGCTGGATCTGAGTGATCTCTACCCGAAGGGCTGGACAGTGCTGTGAGCTGGGTGTGAGCTGCTGATGGCTTTGAATGGTTGTACTGCATGTGTCAGGTAGCAACTCATGGCCGGTTTCATCAGGCGCACATTTCAAAAGGTTTTGCTCTCTTGCACGCCTGGCCACAAGGTGATATCCCTGCTCGCGGTGACCCGCTTACACCATCGAGCTGGTCGCGTTGATCGAACCATGACGCTGAACAGCATCAAAGTCCTTGATCTGTCTTGGAGGTTTCCTCCAGCATGGGCAGACCCATCAGTGTCGCAATATGTGCGGGTGGCGGACGACCTTTTGGATGCAAGTCATGTCTGGAGGTTCTCAGGTTGATCCACGTGCATGGGCACAAAGTCGCGGATGACTCCAGAGCAGTCAACGCGCTGCACAGAGACGGGAACGTGTTGGAGTCGTTTGGAGGAATCGTGATGATGTCGTCAAGTTGGGCTGAGCCTCGGAAGATCCTTGCGAACCTGAGCCTTCATTGTGGAAGGGACTTGGTTACCTCGGAAAGGAGGCAGCAGGCAGGATTCTAAACGTTTCTGATAAAGAGAGAGAGATGAGAGGAGGTCGGGCGAAATGGAGGAGAGGAGAAGAGAGTAGGGAAGGGAGGAGGGAAGGGAGGGACGTTAGCGGAGAGAGGGGAGGAGGAGGAGGAGGAGGAGGAGCATGACGCATTCAATATCTCAGTTGGGCACGACGCAACTAAGGAGATAGCAAGCTCGTGCAAACAGAGTAAAGAGAGCATAAGAAAGGAAGGAGAGGCGAGAGACGACGAGGGGAAGCAGAGAACGAGCATGAGGAAGGGCTGCGGGGCTAGACCCGATAGCTCAAGGAGCGGGGAGAGAAATCTTGCGTCTCAGTGGACCTGGTTGAAGGTTTCTTGTGTTCGTCGTGATGCTCAGCTCCGTCGCTCTTGACAGGTTGAAACCTCCGGTCGTTGGCCTCGATGAATTGATCGGCGTACAAGTCTGGGAGGGCATGTGAGGAGGAGGCGAGGAAGAGGAGGGAGGCGGAACACACAAGAGAGAAGCAAGGTGGAGGAGGAGGGAGGGGGGGAGGGGAGGGGAGGAGGGGTATGACGAAGGTGAAGAGGAGAGCGAAGAAAAGAAGGAGCGATCCTCATGTGATTTTTGTTGCTTCCTCACCTGGTTTGATGGTTGAGATCGGCTTTGGAGCGAAGAGATACTTGATGACATGCGCAACCTTCTTGCCGAACGTCCAGCCCTGTGACGATGCTGAGATGATGATGGAGACGACAAGAGGAGGAGGAGCTGCAGCAGGAAGAGGAGGAGCAGGGGAAGGGGCAGGAGCACAAAGTGCAGTAAGAATAGGAGGAGCAGGAGGAGGAGGAGCAGGAGGACTGACCTGGAGGAAGTCGATAATCCCAATGTAGTATGCTCTCTGTATCCCTCCCTCCTCCACCACGTAGGGCTGGCCCGCGATACCACCAGGGGGAAAGGAAGGGGAGCCGCTCTCATGGCGACAGTCGCGCTCGATGACGCCAACAATGAGCGAGTAGTCCATCAGGCCGGAGGCCTTGAGAACTTTGACGTCCTCCCTTGCCGCCTCCACCACGTGCCTGCAGTCTTGGGGGAGGAGGTTGAAGACAACCTGCCTTGACTTGGTCTTGCCTTGCTTGTAGCGGATGCGAGAGGACGGGAGGATACAGTCGCAGAGGCCCTCGGAGACTAGCCAGTGCACCATAAACCACCTCTTGTGGACCTGCGGAATTGACTCGCCTTTCTGAGGGAGGAGGAGGGTGAGTGAGAGGTGCAGGAGAGCAGGGAGGGAGTGGAGGGGAAGATGAGCAATGGAGGGCTGGAGAGCACGAAGGGAGGAGAGGAGAAGATGAAAAGGAGAGAAGCAGAGAGGAGGGGGAGAGGAGCAAAAGAGCAGAGAAGAGGAGGAGAAGAGAAAAGGAGGACGACGACGAGGAGGAGGAGAGGAAGAGAGGAGGAGGAGGAGGAGAGGAGAAGAAGAGGAGGAGGGCAGTCAACGTCAAGGTCACCTCACGGATGATCTTGTCGTCTGCGCAGCCTTTAAGATCGAAGACGGTATGCAGCTTCTCAGGAGGGAATATGCTGGACATGACCACGTAATTCCTCTTGTCCTTGGGCCTGTCAAGCCGCTGAAGTGTTAGAGAGGAGGGGGAAAGAGGGAGGCGTGGGGAGGGAGGAAGAGGAGGGTGGAGGTAGGAGAAGGTGGAGGGTGGAAGGAGGAGGTTCGAGATAGGAGGTAGGAATTAGGAGGTAGGAGGGGTACGAAGAAGGAGGCGGGAGGCGGGAGGGGGGAGGAGACCTATAAAAGTGGAAATAAATCCTGGCCAGCAGCGATGCCCTCCCGTGTCCCTACCAGCCGGGTCAGAGCAGAGCCCTTGCATACAGCAATGTCGTCGTGGTCGGTATCATAATCAGCATAGTTGTCATGATTGACATCTTCGCTACCGACAACCATAAACACAACCACACCACCAACATCTCCATCATCGTCTCCATTGCCATCATCATCACCGCCGCCGCCGCCGCCGCCGCCACAAACCTGCAGGATTCGATTGCAGTACGCTTCGAAGTGCTCGCACAAGGAATCATGGTCATCTTTGCTCAGCTGTTTCACCTGAGAGTTGCACATTCAGCAGCCACCCAACAAATCTACCTCAACAAGGATCTTCATGATTGAGTGCAGGTTTCCCATACTACGTGAACATCACCATCTAATTCAAACATATGCCCCCTCCCTAAGAACTTCGGTCTCGACTTCTCCTGCTCCTGCTCCTGCTCCTGCCCCTGCTCCTGCTCCTGCTCCTGCTCCTGCTATGCAAGGGCTCACCAAGAGGGCGCCATCCCTTGTGAACTGCATGAGGGAACCTCCCTTGCCTCCTCCGGCATTGAGCTCCAAGAAGGAGAAGCTGTCTTCGGAGAGCGACGTCGGTCTGACTCCCATCTGATCTCTGATCTTGACAAAGTGCTTGTCATTGTAAAGGCTCACTTCCTCTCCGCCGATCTTCACTTTCTCCATCCCAGTCGAAGGCATCCTGCCTATCAACGACCGTGCTGGGTGAAAGTGGGGGGGGTTGAAGCTCGAGCAGATCCCAAGACAGACGGAAGTGCAGAGAAGGAACAGGAAGAGCTCGGACGCTGTCCTCGGCAACAGCGAGCAACGCTGTCTGCTGCTTCGCCTAGTCACGATATCGTTGATTTCCTCTAGCGCTGGCCTTGACCCCTTGCGATCAGCACCATCCTTGCCCACCATGTCCCCCATTGCACATTGCGATCATATTCTGCAAGAGAGCAAGGTCAGTCACGCATCCACACCCCAGAGACCTCCTCCTCCCTCATCCAATCCCTAATGGCTCGGCAACTGGCACGGTTGTACAATTCCTGTCCTGACCTCCACCATACCTCTTCTTGCACTGTTTCCCTTCTGTGCACTGACCAAAATTCTTCTGCTCCAAATGAACCAATCAACGCCTTCCTCTCCCTGCCCTCATCTCCGCGTATTCCCTGAAATGTCGACTCATCCTTTGACGGTCCTACTTTACAGCTTGAACTCGCCCCACAAGACGGCTCAGCAGGTGGATCATCCTATCAGCTACCATGAAGAGCAGGATCAAGTGTCTGGCTAGTCCTGATAAGGGGGGGGGACGGAGGAGCGGGATAGGCTTGCTTCCAGTACAGGCCCAATACAACCAGTGTTCACGTGCTGAGCAAGTTAACGAATCGGGAAAGGGGATACGTGGGTAGGAGGGAGACGCCGTATGGGAGGCCTTGGCAACTGCGACTGAGTACACGTGCGAGAGACTACAGTGTGGCATGGCACAGAGCAGGAAGCGGGAGCGGAGCGGAGCGGAGCGGAGCGGAGGAGGGGGAGCAGAGGAGAGGACAGCGAGGTGAGCATGGAAAGGGCGGAGGAGCGGAGCAGGGGAGTAGACTTTTAGTCAACACCGGGACACTTTTATTATTTACCTGGGGGGCCTCTTATTTACTCAAAGTTAAGTTAAATTAGAGTCAGGAAGAGTTAATAGTGGTAGCAATAATTTTGTTGAGTAATAAACCTTTTAACTTTTTTAAAAAAGGCGATTTTTATACTGTTCAGGTTGATGGCATCATGACGAGGAAGAGGAGCAGGAGCAGGAGCAGGAGCAAGGCTGTGAAGGCGAGAAGGACAAAGAGGGATACGAATGAGGCAGAGCATCGGAGTCTGGCCAAGGAGAAGCTAAGATGAGGAGATCTGCACGTAAGGAAGGCATGTAGGACTCAACGGGTGTGGGCAGGGGCATCAAGGGAGTGGAAGAGGAAGGGGAAGGGGGGATGAAGGGGTCTGCTGCCATCCTCTTTGGTTTGAGAAGAACAGCCAATCCTTCCCCCAGTCTTGCAGTCAGCATCTATAAGCACTCATTGCAATCTCATTCCGTGCCGCGGCCTGTTCGTGCTCAACCTCTTATCAAGGTGTCCAAAATCCTTTGCAGACAGGTGACGATACTTTCCCGGTGGTCAGTTAGGGTCATTATGTGCTGGAACGCTCTTTCGAGCAAATTGCCCATGTTCCCCGATCTACTCTGTTTGGTGCGAGAACACTGCAGGGCACACGAGTATAGAGAAGAGAAGACCGAGGTAGAGGGAAGGAGGGAATATCGAACACAAGAACCAACATCATTGGGTGTGAGAGAACTTGCATGATGACAGCTTGATGGTAGTCTGTATGCCAGATTAAGGCAAGTGACAATGTAGGGAATCAACAGCTGCATTCCTCGCCTCATCCTTGCCATGAGCATGCACATTATCTGTTGGGCTTATCAGCTCTTGCGTCGGCTTGACCGGCAATTTCAAGGAGTAGACGAGCGGACAAGTATCAAACCTTCCGCACGGTGCTGCTGAAAGCTCGTCTTATAAGCCGACATGCCAACTTGATGCTTGTCCTTCCTGTTCAGTTTCAATCCTTAGCATCATGTTTCTTTTCCAAAGCACGCTTGGATCAGTAGCGTGTCCAAGCTCTATTACGATCAGTACTCGACTTTTTTCTGTTTCCCAGATCATCTGATTCCACCTGATGCGAAGGAGAACTGGCTGTTGTTGTTGCCCTTGCAGCGAATGTAGAAGCCGAAAGGCTGACCATCAGCTTTTCCCTCCTCACCCATGATCTCGTGAAGGGCATCGGCCCATGATTGCAAAACTTGAACTGAGTCGGAGCATGACTCAGGGTCAAGACTTTGAGATCGGACAGACTCTCTGCTCCTATCTTTTACTTCTTTACTCAAAGCTCCTTATCACCTGAGTTACACTGGTGAAAGGTTTCCGAGCCCACCGTCCGATCCTTGTGAAAAACCACCTGGTACCTGACGGGAGTCAGTGATTCTGCAAAGACAGTTCCGAAGTTCTTTCCAGAAAATTCTGCCTTTTTCCATATTCTATATACAGCTCGGAGGCGGGCTTTTGCGTAGTAATAATGTGCTCGATTATGAGTTAACCCTTTTTAAACGGGTACTAGGTCATGAGGGGTCATGGATGCTGACTCCAGAGGGGGTAGGGGGGTCATGGGTGGCTCGACATTGGTAGGACATGAGGGGCGATGATGGCTTTACAAAGGTTTTTTAAGATACGTGACAAGGAGAATTTAAAACTCAAAAGTCATGATCTGATGATATTTTAAGACATAAATTAATTTAGAACTGTGATTAAAATGATTTTTTAACAGGCACCCTTGTGGCAGCACCCAACACCTCAACCAAGGACCCCTTATTTTGAGTGGTAAAAGTACCGGTATATTTACAGCTTAACCCACACCGGACCCATGTCAGCGATTACCTCAAGGAAGTCTACCCCTACCCCCTATCATGACACAACCTCCTATAGTACCCCACCCCCTCTGGTCATGTGGATCGGCCTCTATAAATACAGGGTTGAAGTGAAGACAGATTAGACACAATGGGGTAAGGCCATGTTTAGAGAGCGACGGCGATGACGGAGGAGGAGGAGATGGAGATGGAGATGATGATGATGATGGAGACGATGATGATGGAGACGATGATGATGGAGAAGATGATGATGGAGATGATGATGATGGAGATGATGATTCTGGATTGTGAAGATGGAGATGATGGATGAGGGGGGTTTCATTGATCGATCCTGACTTCTAGCTCGTTTGCAGAAAGGTTGTATTGCAAGTTACACATTCAGGCTGCTGAGGTTACGCTCGACAAGTCCGATGTGAGTGTGTAGGAGGAGGAGGAGGAGGAGGAGGAGGAGGATTTCTTATCAATTGATCTCCTCCCACTGCTCAACCCCTTGATTTTGCTGTTTTTGACTTGGCGGTGCAGTGCTGCGGGAGGCAATCCAGGACAAGTTTAAGGCAGGTGAGACTATCGTATTCTCCATGGTGCCCGAGGAGCTTCGAGGATCTGACTGCCTCTCCTGCTCAGCAGACGTCGAGTTCAAGGAGAAGAAGAGGCTCGACACCAACGGGTTCTTTGAGGTGGAAATCCTGGCTCCTGCAGAGCATCGTAAGCTCCTGCACTCGATGCGGGCTGGACAAGGTGAGGAGACCTCTCCTCTCCCCCACTTCCTCTTTCCTCCCCTCCTCTCTTCTGCTCTGCTCTGCTCGACACCTTCTCTTGCTTTCTCTTGCCCTCGGGATCTCCGTAGAAGGCGGCTGGGCAGCAGGTTGACTTTTGGACAGGGTTCGTGAACACGGACGAGAAGCGAACTACGATCTTCACGGGCATTTCCATGGCGATGAAGTGAAGGAAGAGGATGGAGGAGGAAGAGGGGAGTGAGAGCTCATGATGACGAGCCGTGCTGAAACCTCGCAAGAGGAGGACGACTCTGAAAAGCAGCTTCTCGCTTCCCCTTCCTCCCTCCCCACCTCCCTCTGTTCCGCTCTATCCTTAAAGTCGAGGAGGGGTCCCGCCTCCTGCCTTGACTATCTCCATGTACAGTCTTGTCTTCGTTAGAATGTTGTTAATAATCAAGTCTCTCATACTGTAAACTCGAAGCTTCGTTCTTCCTTCGACTACTGCTTCTGTTACAACGCTCTCCTCCTCCTCCTCCTCCTCCGCCTCCTCCTTCCTCTCTCCTCTTCTCCTCCTCCTCTTGTATCGGTAGCTAATGAGCTCTGCTCTTCCTCTCTCCCGTCCCTTTCCCTCCTCTCTGCGTCGAAGCTTCAGCCTGCTCCGACTCGCGCTCGGCGGCGAGGCCAGCAGCCCTTGAAGCACGATTCTTGATATGACCCTCTGCTGCCTCAAGTTCCGCGGCTCCTGCTCTTGCTCCAGCGCCAACAACTGCTGCTGCTCCCGCTCCCGCTCGTGCTGCTCCCGCTCCTGCTCCCGCCCCTGCTCCTGTGGCTGCTGCTGCTGAAGCTGCTGCTGCCGCCGCTTCGGCTCCTGCACCTCGTGCTCCTGATGACAGTCCAGCTGAAAGCCGAGCACTAGCCCCAGCTGTCGCTGAGCCTCCTTCCGCCATCCTCGTGCTTGGCTGCTGCTGCCTTGCTCCCATGGATCGCAGAGACTGCACCACTCCCTCCGTCGCCGCAGCTCGCGAGCGCACTCCAACAGCCGCCTCCTCTCCTCTGCTCCCTGAAGCAGCGGGCAAGGATGACTCCCTTCCCCTCCTCGCCATCGCAACCAACGCCTGGTTCCTCTCCTCGCTGTCTCCTGCTGCTCCTGCTGCTCCTGCTGCTCCTGTCGTCTTCTCCTCCTGGCGTTGGAGGCGACCAGTGAGGGACTCGTGATCCCTTGCTCGCGTCGCCATCTTGTGGAGCTCGCCCTGCGCATGGCCGTCTCCTCCCTCCTCCTCAATCCTCTCACCCTGCCCTTCGGCAGACTCCTTGCTGGGCAGTAGGGCAGCCTCCATCGCAGACCGAGGAGGAGCGAGAGTGAGTCCATCGTGGGGGTCCCCTACGGTAAGTGAGACCGGTCCTGTATCCTCCAGCCACTGAGTTCTCACCGACAGTGAAGGAGATGTCGAAGACAACAAAAGGAGCACCTTGGTCCTACAGGAAACAAGCTTGACCCCATTCCCCTTGCCCCCTGCCTCCCCATCCCCAGCCATGTCCTCAGCCTTGCATGTGCTGATTCATCTCCCTTCCCTTCCTCCCCCTCGCTCCCTCCTGCCCCCTTCCCCATCCTTTCTCCTCTACCTCCTCGACCTTTTCTCTCTCCCTCCCCCTCCCTCCCTCCCTCCCTCCCTCCCTCTCTTGCTGTTTCATTGCTCTGCTTCTCTCTACCTTCAACGTCCTGAAGCGTAGGTAGCGAATGTAAAGCGGCGGAGTGAGAATGCCTAGAGCCAGCCACTGAAGTCACGAAGAACGCGAAACAAGAAGAGGGAGAGGGAGACAAGAGGGGAGGAAGAGCGAAGAAGAGAGAGGTAGAGGCAGGGGAAGGGGCAGAGGCAGAGAGAGAGCGGGAGGCAGGCGGGCAGGGAGGGAGGGAGGGAGGGAAGGGAGGGAGGGAGG
>NW_005434567.1:206103-207514 GCF_000315625.1 Guillardia theta CCMP2712
TGTGATAGTTGGACATGTGCTTGTGTTGCTGACTTAGCACTGTTGGATTCTACCGAATCACACTCAGATAGATTCATTTCATGATCAAGACAAACTCGGATAGATGCATTGAAGTTTACGATCAGGACTGGTGCAGACAGTGTGAGCATGTTTCACGGGATGATTGTGTGAAGATACAGAAGCGAAGATGGGTTCAATGCCAAGCTCTGTCGCCGGGAATTCATGGCGACGACTGTCTGTCATTTTCGATGCTAAGTGGCCTAAGAAAGAACCCGACCCAAACAGGGCAGTCATTCTCGCAGAGAGAGACTATCACTTCATGCCTAACAACGCTATCCTTACCTACTTCCGCACGGACTGGTACGAGCAGCTTATGGATGACACTCCTCAAAAAACTCCTGAGGTGCAGACTGACGAACAATCGTCCAGCACGGACTCATCCTTGTTCGATGAAAGTGTGCAGGAAAAAGTAGGGACTCGAGTAATCTTGTCCTCCAAGGAGGGGGTTATCAAGGTATATGAGTCTCAAGCAAAGCAGCTGATGCATCCAAGTGGAGTGAAAATGACCCTACGCAAGACAATTGACGCGCATACATGTCCTGTGGTTGGGCTGGGAGTAACTCTAGATGGGAAAAGAGCTATTTCCACAGATCAAAATGGAAGGTTTGCCATTTGGGATCTCAAGCGAGTGAGGAGGGAGGGAGGGAGGGAGGAGTGCATGAGATACCTGACGACTGGCTGTTGGGCTTCTCGAGCACATGTTTCCATGCTTCCGCAAGAGCTTCCGATAGATCGTAGGTGTACTGCAATGGGTGAGAAAGAGGAAGGGAAGGTTGAAGGAGCGGGAGCGGGAGTGGGAGCAGGAGCGGGAGCAGGAGCAGGAGCAGGAGCAGGAGCAGGGGCAGGGGCAGCAGCAGGGGCAGGGGCAGGGGCAGGAGCAGGAGCAGCAGATCACCGAGTAGACAGCCTCTTCCCTCCAGGTCTTCATCTTCGACACATGGGGAGTTGCAAGCACTGGAGGGAAACGTCATCCTCCGCCCATTCCTCTCCTCCGCACTTCTTCCTCCCCTCCCCTCCCCTCCCCTCCCTTCCTCTTTCTCTTCCCTCCACTCTCCCCTTCCTGGCTACTCTATCAGGAGAGTTAGGTAGCAGATTGGTGCACTATACTGCCATAATTTGTTGTAAATGTCTTTTCTCTCGGTTTTATTGTTTGCTTATTCCTTTTTCCTTTTCCTTACCTCATGATATTAGTTCTGATCTCCGTTGAATATCTCCTTGATTTTCTTTGTTTGTTTTTTTATGTATTTAACGTTCATGATTCCATCTTGTTTGAAGGTGGTATTCGTTAATCCATTGCATGTGTATGATGTTGTCCTCTTGATCTTAAGATGTCTTCTTTAGTCGGCTTCAT
>NW_005434567.1:211505-220659 GCF_000315625.1 Guillardia theta CCMP2712
AGAGAGAGAGAGAGAGAGAGAGAGAGAGAGAGAGAGAGAGAGAGAGAGAGAGAGAGAGAGAGAGAGAGAGAGAGAGAGAGAGAGAGAGAGGAGGAGGAGGAGGAGGAGAGAGAGTGTGGGCGCTGGAGGAGAGGAGGAGAAGAGAGATGTGTCAGGAGCAGAAAACTCAAACCAAGGGAATTACGTTGTTCAAGTATGCAAAACCAGCGTCAATACCAGCTGAATCAATCCTTGAAAAAACAAGTCAGAAACGAGAAAGTTGTTGAGATGAAGAAAAGAAGGAAGTAGATGGAAAGAGTAGGAGAGAAGGAAGGAAAATGAGTTGAGACGAAAACAACGGAAATGTTCATCACCACCATCACCATCACCATCACCATCACCATCACCATCACCATCACCATCACCATCATTGTCATCGTCATCATATATCGTACCGAATGCTCAGCAACAAATCACTGTAGAGAGTTGTTGCTCCAACAGCTGTGTGAACAAGTTCCTGCATGAAGATAAGGCCAAAGCAAAGATCTCCTCCTCTCTCCTCCTGCTCCTGCTCCTGCCCCTGCCCCTGCTCCTGCTCCTGCTCCTGCTCCTCTCCTATCCTGCTCCTCACCTCCATCTCTTCCTCTTCCTCTTCCTCCTCTCACCGGAGTTCGAAGGAAGCTTGCCCACAGGGTGTCCATGTAAGCATGAGTGTCACGGTTGGCAGCCTGGAACTACCATCAGAGAAACAAGGAGGGGAGGGTGGAAGGGGAAGTGAAAGAGAGAGGAAGGAGGGACGGTGAGCGGGGAATAGGAAACGAAGGACAGGCGGAAGGGAGCGGGGGTAGGAAGAGCAGAGAGAAGGGAGCGGGGGTAGGAAGAGCAGGGAGCAGGGAACAAAGAGCAGGGTTTCATTGCCACCTGGTAGTAGCAGGTGTTGACCCTTGCGTCGGCGTACTTGGAGCAGGCATAGTACTTGTGAAGCTGATTGAGATTCTTCTTCTGTATGACTAGGACGTGAGCACAGCAGAAACTGAGGAGTTGGAACAAGGATGAACGGTGAACACGGGATGAAGAACAAGGGTGAGGAGTCGGGGTCGGAGTAGGAGCAGGAAGAGGAGGAGCAGGACCAGGACCAGGAGAGGGAACAGGAGAGCGAGCAGGAGGGGTGACGAGGAGAACGATGACAAGGAGCAGGAGAAGGGGTAGGAGGAGGAGGGGTAGGAGGATGAGCAGGAGCAGCAGGAGGAGCAGGAGGAGCAGGAGGAGCAGGAGGAGCAGGAGGAGCAAGAGAAGCAGGAGGAGCAGGACGAGCAGGAGGAGAGGTGCTCTTGTGCGGGAGGGAAATTTCATTGTCACCTCGGTAACGTAGCGCACTGTCTTGCCGTAGACTTCCTTCGGGCGATCCTCCCAGGCCTTGAAGTCGTCCTTGTTCGATGCAAGTCAGAGGAGGAGGAAGAGGAGGAGGAGCAGGAGCAGGAGCCGGAGCCGGAGCAAAGGAAGAGACGGGGAAGAACGAGGACGCGATGACATATGCAGGAATGAAGACGAGAAGAATGAGGTAGAGGAAGAGGAAGAGGAAGAGGAAGAGGAAGAGGAAGAGGAAGAGGAAGAGGCAGAGGCAGAGGATGTAACGTACGTGCGAGGCATCATGCACGAGGATAATCTCCTTGATATAATCTCTCTTGGCGACGTTGCGGATGGCGAGATGGAGGTTGATGCCGGGGTTTCTTTCCGGCAAGGTTCAAAGAGTGGGACAGAGGAGAAGAGGAGGGGAGGGGAGGGAAGAGGAGGGGAGGGGAGGGAAGGGGAGGGAAGAGGAGGGAAGGGGAGGGGAGAGGAGAGGAGGAGGGGGGGGGGAAGGGGGCGGGAAGAGCACTAGGAGAGAGGAGAGGAGAGGAGAGAGGGGGGAGAGGGAGAGGGAGATCAGGGGAAAGAGAGGAGAGGAGGAGGGGGAGAGAAGGGGCGGGGAGATAAGTGGGGACCATGGGGTGAGCAGAGCAGAGCAGATGGAGAAGAGCGAAAAGACGGACGAGAGAAAAGCAGGAAGAGAGGGAGAGCAGGGCAAAGAGAGTGAGAGAGACCTGAAAACAAACACTGCTGCTGCTTTGAAACTCTGCCCATAGGAAAAAAAATTAAAAGTGATCCGAGAGTTTAACCAGGGAATTCTGAGAACAACAGGAAGACAAACGCTAAGAGTCGAAGTGTTCCAATTCATGCAAGAACAGTCTTGGCCGAGATCAAGATGGTAAAACAAGAGAAGATGGCAAAAGATGCCAACAGGAGACGCACTCAAGAAAACGATACGATACAAGTACAGAACGAGAAAATAAGAAACCGCAACGACAAGACAACAATAGGAGAAACAGTACATCAATGTTTTACAACATACTCTCGTGAGCGCTCTTGTCCCCTCTCCCTCCCTCCCTCCCTCCCTCCCTCCCTCCCTCACCTTCCTCACTATCGACTGCTTCTTCAGCGCGGCCTTGGCCTGCTCTGCTGCCGAGGAGACGCCTTGGTGGTGCTGGAGCAGGTGCGCAGTGATCTGCTCGATGTCCTTGATCTGAAGAGACATGCTCTTACAACAGCAAGTCACAAGCTCTCTCTCTCAACCTCCTTCTTCAGCATCTTGTGCATACTCGTAACCAACTAGCACAGCACAGGATCAGAGGTCTACCGGGACGGCGGTGCTCGAGTGGACCTTGGTTTGGCCCCTTCCCCTGCCTTTGGGCTCCCCCGCAAGGATCCGGTCGGAGTGATATGCGATCACCAGGGCAAAGAAGATCACGCCGAGGATGACCATGGCGTTGGCCCGCATGTTCCTGCACCGCCTGCATCAGAGACGAAGTGGACAAGGAGAGAGAGAGGGAGGGAGGGAGGGAGGGAGGGAGGGAGGGAGGGAGGGACAGAGGGAGGTAGGTAGGAAGGTAGGGAGGGAGGGACAAAGGGAGGGAGGGAGGGAGGGAGGGAGGAAGATTGGGAAGGGGGGTAGGGGGAGCTAAGGGGGAACGGGGGAGGGGACTGAGGAGACTTGCCTGACGTCATCAAGGAAGCTGTGCATAACTCCCAAGCTCGTGTTGGGAGCGACCCGTTGTTGTCTCATCCTCAAGGGACCTGCTCGGCACCATCAGCTCCCTCCCTCCATCGCTCCTCGCTCCTCCTAGAGAATGCTTCTGGCCACCTCAACCTCCCTTGCTCGGATCGCCCAATAGGAGGAGCGCACCTCCGACATTTCTCCTCGCTACTTCGTCATCAGGGACACGGATCAACTTCAACTTTCCCTGCACACGCTCTCGCGCTACCCCATCCTGCCACCGTGCCCCTACCACCTCACCAGCAGTTCGCCATGTTCGCGCTCCGCAAGACTGATGAGATCGCTATCACTCCTAATGACTGCACTTCCTGTGCTCGTCTCTTCCTCCTCGCCCTCTAGCTCCTCCCTGTTCAACGATACCGCTGAGCGGCTCGCTCCCTTTCCTCGCCATGAAAGAGCCGTCCCCCGCCCTCGTCAGTCTTCTCCGAATGGCATGCTCTCCTTCGAGCCATCGTCGCTCTCCAACCAGGTGTCTCTCACCTATCATCATCCTCTAGGAGCATGATCTATGTTCCTCCTCCTCCTCCTCCTCCTCCTCCTCCTCCTCCTCCTCCTCCTCCTTCTCTGACCTCTACATCCCTCCCTCTCAACCCTCCCCAGCTCCCGCCGTGATGACCAGGCGACCACCCTCATCCCCTACCAGCCGTCCCGGGGCCCGGGCCGCGCCGGGCCGCCCGGCCGCGACCGTGACTGAGTCGGTCACCGACCGTCCGAGTCGGCAGCCTCTTGGTCCCGGCCCGGCCCGGACACTCAGTCAGCAGGTCCGGCACTGATGCTGAGCTCGTCAAGAACTTGAACCAGCGGGCAGTCCGCAGCCCCGGGGCCTGGCCGCTGCCGCCGGGGCGGCCCACTAGCGGCTCCGACTGTGATCGGATGGTACTTGAAAACTTCAGGGACTGAAAGTTAACACACGCTACCGGATACCTGTGCGGATACCTGTGCGGATACCTGTGCGGATACCTGTGCGGATACTCACCTGTCAAATCACAATGGACACCGTCGAAAGCCGCGTCCAAGGAGGTTGCAGATCATCGGATGCCTGGAAGGAAGAGGAGAAAGAAGGACTCCGAGGAATTTGGAGGAGGAGGAACTTATGAGAGAGGGAAGGAGGCTGGATGAAAGTTCAGGAGATGCCTGAAGGTCTAGCGGTCAAAGGACGAGACTGAGGAGGTAGCCTGGCATGGAGGTGCATGCGGAGGGGTGAACGTTCTAAAGGACTATCACTCTCCTCTGCTGCCATCATTGTTGAGAGAGTTGGATAACTGATTCCTGATGATGATTTGTCGCGTATTCGATTTTGATTGACGCCGGACGTTTCGAACAAATAGAGAACGTGCAGCTGTCGAACAAATAGAGAACGTACAGCAGAGAACGTGCAGAATGTGCAGCAAATGATGGCTTCTTGACAAAGAGGTCCCAACGAGATGATGTAGATACATATTGTGAGAACAGTAGATGTCAATCAGCTTGTTCTGTCAAGGATGATGATGAAAGGAGATGTACAATCTACTCTCTACGTCCTCCCCTCCCCTCTCCCCTCCTCGCCCTCTCCCCTCTCCTTCCTCGCCCGCGGTGCATCCTCTGAAATTATGACACATATCTTCCTCGCTCTTCATCCCTCTCTGCCAGTCTCTGCCAGTCTCTCCCTCTCTCCCTCTCTGTTTCCTTCCCTCGTTTCATCTTTCCCCATGCATTGAGTCAGCCAACGTCCATGATGGCGGACGATCATCATGCATCATCATCTGAATCATCTCTATCAATCTCACTGCTGTACCACATACGCCATGCTGATCGCCATGGGTAACAGGATCGCACTTGTTCTGTACATGCCGGTAGACTGAGCAGGAGGCGAAGCGTGGGAGGAGGACACGCTCTCGCCGCAGCCATGCTGTCGGCATCCATGGTGTACAACGGGTATTCATCACGAAACCTGGCGGAGGAGGACGGTCTGCAACCTCAGATCTGCCCGCCGGTGTGCGAGACCTGGTTCGAGATCCTGCCTGGGATGAACTACGAACTTTGGCTATCGGGAAAGAGGGCAGCTCATGGCGACAGGTAAGACTGTATGCTAGCTCAGTCCTTGCTGCCATCTCCTCTGCTCTTCCCGCCATCCCTGCTTTCTGACTCCTCTACTCTTTCCCATCATCCTTGCTATTGACTCCTCCTCTCATTCGCCTTCAATCTATATTACTGTCTCCTCGCCCTTCCTCCATCCTCCATCCTCGCTGCTGTTCTCCTCTCCTTTCCTCTTCCCCCTCCACTCCTTCATCTCTTCCGTTAACCTCTGCGGCAGGTTTGAGCTCGCTGCTCGCTTCCAGAGAAGTTTTGTGCGGCGGGATGGCGATCAGGAGATCTACGTCAAGATCAAGAAGCATACAGTAGAGGTGCCAGCTTCTCTGCCCTCCTACTCTGGCTCTCTCCTTCCTCCTGCATCCCCCTCCTCCCTCTCAACTTCCTTCCTCTACCATCAAGTCTCCCCTTCCACCCCCACCCCGCCCTCCCCCGCCCTCTCTCTTCCTCTCCCCTTCCCACCACTCTCTCCTCTCTCACGCATCTTGACCGTGTTTTCCTTCGGCCTGCCTCCCCTTACTATCCTTCAAGGGCTCGATCTACATCTCCGAGTACGATGTCAAGTGTCTGTATAGTCAGATCGGCTTCCAGGTCGAATGCAAAGGTCAGTGCCAGTCTGCTGTACATTGAAGATCCTCCCTCCTCCTCCCTCCCTCCTCCCTCCTCCCTCCTCCCTCCTCCCTCCTCCCTCCCTCCTCCTCCCTCTCTCCACCCTCCTCTCTCCTCCCTTCGTTGACCTTTTGTCATCCTCCAAACTGCTCGTTCTTCCTCCTCTCTCATTTCTGCCTCATCTTCTCTCTTCTTATCTTTTCTTGCACGCGCTCCCTTCTCCTCCTCTGCTCCTCTTTCTTCCATCTTGGCGTGCGTCCCAACCAGCTTGCAGGTACCCTCAGGATCATGCCGGACGATGTTCTCCGCTTGTTCCAGTTCAACGATCCCGACAGCATCCAGCTCGACTTCAGCTGCAAGGACTGCGTCTTGCTCTGGAGCTTTCAGGAAGTCGGGATCAGCATGGAGGTGCCTTGCAGGTGCCGAGCTGGAGCAGGTCTGACAAGGAGCAGGCCATGGCGGATTTCGCGTATCATCGAGACGCGCAGGCGCTCATCATCGTGCTGCTGGGGGAGGAGGAGCTCGTGGACAAGCTGAGGCACTCGGCACCATACAGCATCCATATTCCAGTGGTAGGCGGGCTGGAGGAGAAGCAGGGGGGCAGAGAAGAGGAGGTGGCGGTGGAAGGGGAAGGATGAGGAAGAGGGAGGAGGAGGAGGAGGAGGAGGAGGAGGGAGGAGGGAGAAGGAGCACGGCAAATCTCAGTGATGATGTTCCCGAGCAGATTTTCATCAAGAAGTCTGACCTGCAGTATTTGTCCTCCTTCGATGGATACGTGACGGTATACAACCTCAAGCTCCCCCTGCCTCTCTTCCTCCTCATGACCATCTCTCCCCATCAGACCCCTTCCTCCCCTCCCTCCTCTGTCGTCTCCCCCTCTACTCCCCGTTCCCTCCCCTCGTCTCCGCTAAACTTCATCTCTACTTGTATCCCCTCCCGTGCTCTCTTCCGTGTCGTGTACTTTTTGCTTCTCTACTTCGCTTCCCTTGTCATCGCCCTGACATCGTTTCAGGTCATCAAGCGCATCCCAGAAAGCGCCATGCTGATGGCAGGTCGATGAAAATCCTCTTCCTCCCTCTCTCCTCCTCTCCCTCTCTTCCTCCCCCTCTCCTGCTCTCCCTCTCCTCCTCTCCCTTCAGTTTCCCTCTCCTCCTCTGCCTTTCCATCAACATGACCAACAACGGCAAACACGACCACCTCTTTGCTCCCTCCTCACCCTGAGTTCGCTTGCCGGGCAGGTCTTGTCTCCGAGATTCAAGGGCAGTCGCTGGACTGGGTCGACCCAACGTCGGTCGATCGCAAGCAAGTGATCCGGTCGATGCTCTTCGACGTTCACTTCCAGGACGGAAAGAAGCTGCGTATCACAGCAGGGATGACGATAGAGGTTTACGGGGAGCTCAAAGGTGAGGGGGAGGATCGAGATCAAGGAGGGAGGAAATGTCGCGCTGACGTCTCTAACTCTGCTGCTCCCGCTCCTCGTCTGCATCTTCTTAGAACCACTCCCTCCCTCTCCTCATCTCCTCAGCATACCCCCTCCCTCCTCCTCCTCCCTCCTCCTCCCCCTCAGCAAGCTGACGCTGCATTCCCATGCAGACATTCGGTCGATGGCAAAGAGGAAAATCGTCAACAACGAGAACATTCAGCATGACATCGGGGCCCTGATCGACGACTATCAGAAGAGGTCAGTCTCACGGCTGCAACTTGAAACCTCAACGGTCATCGTCGCTGACGCGTCCTCTCACAGCAAGACGGAGATTCAGAAGCAGATCAGAGCTGCCGAGCTCGAGCGGCAGCAGGGGTTGATCATGCCAAGGCAGAAGGCGGTAGGCAGTGAGAGGAGGAGGAGGAGGAGGAGAGCGAGTGGAGATGATACACCAGGAGGAGGAGGAGGAGGAGAGCGAGTGGAGATGATACACCAGGAGGAGGAGGAGGAGCTTACGTTTCAACCCAGACGCGCAGAGAGTCTCTTGTAGACATGTTATCACCTGGGAGGAGGGACGACGTGTTCATGATGGCTGTCAAGTCCGAGCTCTTTCTCAAAGAGGAGGAGAGGGAGGAGGAGGAAGAGGAGGACGCGACGTGGACGAAGGGCAGGGACGTAAGTTCTGGTAAGAAGCGAGCTGCCTTGCCGGGTCCACCAAATCCTCACACGCCGCAGATGTCAAGATGCTCGTCAAGAGTCCACGGGGGGGTGGAGCCAGGTCTCCTGCGAGGGTAGCTCCCCAGCTTCAGGGTCCCCAGCACATAGAGGAGGAGCAGGAGGAGGGGAAGGAGTCGTGGGTTATCGCGCGCCTGCAGAGGTACTCCCTCTGCCTCAAGGGTTTGCTAGTCCTTTCCCTCATCGTCGCCGCCATCGCTATCCCCGTCGCCATCTCCCTCTCCAAGAAAGGCAGCGACTGGCAAGTCACCCCCGACGCCCCTTCCAAGTCCCCTGCCTCCCTCCTGCCCGACGGCGGGGCCGCGGCTCCTCCCGCCCTGGACCTGACGACCTACGTGCTCATGCGGATCGGGCTGGTCGGCTTGACCCCTGCTGACGTGGTAGGAAGGGAGAGCAAGACCTGCTGTGCGGTCAAGTGCCTAATGGACGACCCCAGCTGGGGGTGTGACATCCCAGTTGGGGGAGGCCTCCCTGCAAAGTGCACCGCAGAGGCGCTGGCGCGCCTCTCCTGCGCCTTCGAGGGGATCTTCTTCTCAAGCAGGAGGAGCGTGGAGGAAAAGAACGTCAGCCTGGCCGTCAGGATCTACACCCCCTCCTCCTCTGGGGGGCAGCTTGCTCAGTTGGTAGACCAGCCCTCTTTCATCTTCAACTTCCCCCGCCAGCTCTCTGACCTCGGCGTCCCTGGCGTCCTCTCCTCCTCCCTCCTCTCCTCCTCCGTCCTCTTTGCCGGCGGGACGACGGCCCCACCTACAACCCCAGCTCCCCTCGTCTACTGCGAGCCTTTCCGAGCTCCCCAGAACGGCCTTGTCTTGCCCTCCAGCGGCCTCGCGCCCGTCGGGCAGAAGATAAGGGTGAGATACGGCCCTCCACGTCACCTACGAGCTGAGAAGCCATTTTGACATCCTTGCCAGGTGTACTGCTCAGCTGGGGCCCGGATGGAGCTCGCCAAGGGTGCGACAGTAGACCCGCAGTGCCTGGAGGACAGAAACTTTACTGCTGGCCCCACCTGCACTTCCTGCCCAGCTGGGAAATTCATTTCCCAGCCCGCCCACACTTTGACATCGTGTCAAACCTGCCCAGCAGGGACCTTCTCAGCTGGGACCTCCCCCAGCACCTGCACTTCCTGTCCCTTGGGGTCCTATCAGTCGGCTGCTGGGGCGAGCTCGTGCCTCTCCTGTCCCACTGGTAAGGAAACAATGAGAACAATTCTTCTCCCTCCTCTTTTCTCCCCTCCTTTCCCCCCC
>NW_005434567.1:221271-242568 GCF_000315625.1 Guillardia theta CCMP2712
ACGTCCCTCCCCTCCCCTCCCCTCCCCTCCCCTCCCCTCCCCTCCCCTCCCCTCCCCTCCCCTCCCCTCCCCTCCCCTCCCCTTCCCCTTCCCTCCTCCTCCCTCCCCGCAGCTGACCTTCCCTTCCTACAGGGCGCCAACTCTTCATCAGACTGTCTCTGCATCCAAGGCTACCAGCAGCTGTCCAGCGGCTGCACCGCCTGCCCCATCGCGCACTTCAAGGCATCGGTCGGCTCCTCTCCTTGCGAACGATGCCCGGCCGGCTCCGTCAGCGTCTCTACAGCAAGCACTTCCTGCACTCTCTGCCCCTCCGGGACTTTCACTGGGTCAGGGGCAAACCTCAAAGACAACGTCAACTGTTTCCCCTGCGCCGAGGGGACCTTCGCTGCTAACGCTGTACGTCCAGCCCTCTAGTCCTCCCCGCTCTTCCCTCCTCTTGAATCTATTCTCTTGTCCTATCCCTCCCCTCCTCTTGTGCCAGTTCTTCCGTTCCTTCCGCGCTTACTTCATTTGGCATCCTCGCTGATATCCCTTCCACCTTCAGCTTAACTCCCGACCCCCCACCCTCTCCTCTCCTCTCCTCTCCTCTCCTCTCCTCTCCTCTCCTCTCCTCTCCTCTCCTCTCCTTACTCCACCACAGGGCACCTCGGTCTGTACCGCTTGCTCCGCAGGCTCCTTTTCCCCCTCCACGGGAGCCTCGAGCTGCATAGCATGCGACCCAGGCACATACTCCGCTCAAGGCTCCGTCAACTGCCTCTACTGCAGCCCTGGAACCTTTTCGGCCGGCAACGCCGCCTCCTGCTCCTCGTGCGATGCTGGCAAGTACTCGGGAACACGAGCCCCTGCCTGCTCAGCTTGTCCCCCCGGCACCTACCAGTCGAGCACAGGAGCGAGTCGCTGCGAGTACTGCGGGGAGGGAACGTCGGCAGGGGTGCAGGGCAAGACAGCGTGCGACGCCTGCCAGGCCGGGAAGTACTCGGAGCTGCTGGACGGGCTCAGGACTGCGTGCAAGAACTGCGTGCCGGGGACGTTCAGTGTGCAGGCGAAGGATGTTTGCGTAGTGTGCCCGTTCGCCTCCTACCAGAGCACCGCTGGGTCTACCTTTTGCCGCAGCTGCCAGGCCAACTCAAACACCTCCTCTCGGGGAGCTAGCAGCTTCGACCGGTGCGTCTGCCTGGCAGGGACGCAGGCGGCGGACGGGTCCTGCTTCCTCGGGCTGTGGAAGGCAGGGGTGTTCTCAGTAGATGAAAGCTCTATCTCCTCCCCTTGGGTCAAAGTCTATTCGCAGCCCTACAAGACTGTGACGCTGTCGACTGACTTGACTTCCGCATGCACCAACATCGGCAAGTATCTCATGCTGGTCGGGTTCAAGGGTGCGACGTCGAGCACGGTTGTGGGAGCAGCGGGAACGATCAGGGACTTTGCAGTGACGGGGGAGAAGCTGACGACGAAGATGCTGATGAGGACGACGGACTCGACACGATCCTTCACAATGACGTGAGATGGTACTTCACCTTCAGCAGCTTCGGGTTCACCAGCACCACGTACCCCAACGTCTCCCTCCAGATTCAGGTTGATCCTCCTCCTCCTCCTCCACCTCCTCCTCCTCCGCCCCCCTCCTCCTCCTCCTCCACCACCACCACCACCACCACCTCCTCCTCCTCCTCCCTTTTCGTGTTCTCCCTCCCTTTCGCGTCCTCCTCTCCACTTCCTCTCACGGGCATAGCTCTCTTTCTGTCCTGATCGACTACTTCAGGACATCGACAACGACGGCTGTCAGTACAGGATGGGGTAGGAACTTTCCCCTCCTCTCCTCCCCCTCCTTTCCGCTCCCCTCCCCTCCCCTTCCATTCGTCTGACTTCTTTCAGCTGGGATCTCTCCGGTTCAGGAGGCTACCGCGCAGGCTGCACCTGCAGCAGGTCACCTTCCCTCCTCTCCGGCTTGAACCTTACCCCAGCTCTTTCCCAGCTGCACAAACAAGGCGGATCTGTCAACTTCAAGCGACTTCATCAAGTTGATCTACTGCGCGTGACAGGAGAGTGAGGCAAGTTTGCGGGCCCTGGCCCAGCTACCGCAGCTGGGGCCAGCCCGAGTTGGGCCCGAACTCGAGGAGGAGGGCAAGGGCAGGAAAATCTTTTTTGTTATTACTAGGAATGGTACAGAGGCTGTCAAATTACAAAAAAATAGACGTGCGATCAAAGTTTTGGGCCGACGTAGCCCATGGAGGGGACAGCGAAGTTGCCCGACTGCCTCATCAGCTGTAGGATCTGCTGATCATGCATGAGGAGGAGGAGGAGGAGGAGGAGGAGGAGAAGCAGCAGCAGCAGCAGGGAGGAGGAGAAGAATAAGCATACGAGCATGAGGGATGACGCAAGGGCTTATGTGGTAGAGCAGAGGGTAGAAGGAGAGGAGGGAAAGGGGTCGAGAGAGTTGAAGGAAATAGAGGAGGGCGACCTGCGCTGCTGCTCCAGAGGCCTTGGAAAACTTGCCCTGCAGCAAGAATGAGGGCCTGCTGGGGGAGAAGCGAGTATATAGCAGGAGGTTGGAGCAGCAATATGGAGAAGGAGGAGGAGGAGGAGGAGGAGGAGGAGGAGGAAACGGAGAAGGAGACGGAGAAGGAGGAGGAGGAGGCTGAAGCTCTTGCCTTGAGCTTCTGGGGTGAAGACTTTGGGGGGGTGTAGGTGGGGTCACTTCCAATGAGCTGAGAACACTGATAAGCTTCTTCCTCCTGGGCCTCTTCCCCTTTCCTCTTCCTTCAGCTTCCCTCCACCCTCCCCTCCAGCTCCTCTCCTTCCATTTAGCCTTCCAAACATCCTCCCATCCACCACAACCACGCACTCTCCTCCCCTTCCCAGCACACCTTAGCAGCAAGAGCCTTGTCCTTGGCAAGCAGCGATTTCCCCTCCTCCTTCACCTGCGCGCTGGGTCAGGAGCCTCCCATTCGGTCTCAGGGCCCCGCACCCGGCGGTTGAAGCTGACGGTGTTGAACTTGCTTGCCTTGAGCCCCTTGGACCCGCTGGGCTGGTGGAGCTTCTTCGACAGGGCTCTATGGAGAGCAGCCTGAGGGCCGTTAGAACAGGGTCGAGCGCTGCTTTCCCTGCTCACCTTCTCCTTGATGACTCCGCCGTTCGCCGACGAGCCCTTGCTGCACATGCGAGTAAGAGGATGGATCCCCAACGGGAGGAGCGCGGGAGGAACAGCAGGAGCAGGAGCAGGAGCAGGAGGAGATTGGAACCGGATGTTGTTTTGTTTGATCTTGAGGCTGCACAAGAGGGTCAGGCACGAAAGTGTCACAGACAAGCTCGACCGGTTCAAAGACGCCTCCTTCTGCTGTTGGCGAGAGACCTGCCATCAGCGATGATCAGAGCAGGGGAAGAGCAACCCATAGCTCAAGAGCAGGCAGAAAGAGAGCAAGATCGTCTACAACAAAAGCAGATAGAGGACAATAACGTCTACAACAGAAGCAGATAGAGGACAATAACGTCTACAACAGAAGCAGAAAGAGGACAAAAACGTCTACAACAGAAGCCCATCCCTTTCATTCGTCCTTGTGGACTACTCACCGCAGCAAGAGTCGACTTGTGGCCGGCTCGCTTGGAGCAGTCGGCGTAGTAAGTCTTCACCTTGGTCCCATCAGGCGCTACCGACTCTTCCTCCATTGGCTCGCATTCTGCCGGCATCCCATGGCTGATCTCCCACTGCTCCCACTCAGACTCTGTGACGGGATAGTCCGGGAATTCCCAGGGTTCTGAAATCACACAGTGAGCTGTCCTCCCCTCCCGCCCCTGCCCCTGCCCCTGCTCCCACTTCAGCGTACTGCTGACGTTGACTGTATCTTCATCTTCTACTCCACTACTAGTTCTATATCACCACTCCTCGTCAAGGCCCTCGACTCTGTCGTCGTGCGCGACACAACAGCAACAGCACGTGCTCTTATCTCCTCCCCACCTCCTCTCCATCGTCATCACCAGAGCTTGTGATGTTAGTCGAGTTCTCTGCGAGCACAACCCTGTCGTACCTGTTCAAGTGGTCAGGCTCAAGACTTGTTCGTCTCTGCCAATAGAAGCAACTCACCAGCTCCTGTCCATGGTCGCACCCAATGCTATGGTGGCAATAAGCACCAGGATACCACACACAACGGACTGCAGATGATGGTGAACATCAAATGCAGAGGAACGAAGACCAAACCTTGAAGACGACATCGATCCGTCTGGAGTTTGATCTGCAAGAATACAGCACGTGAGCTAAGGCATAGAACGGAGACTACGGGCGCATCGTATCTCCCTATTGACATGGGGAGAAGGTGCTAGGGCTGCACGAAATGAAACATTGAGCATCGGCATTGCACACGGGCGGCACAGGAAGCAGCAGAGCAATGATTCGCGTGGCTCAAAGTTCCAGTCTCCCTCCTCCCTCCTCCCTCCTCCCTCCGCTCACCTTGTCAAAGCGCCATAGCCGTCCGCCATCGCCCGAAATATCGATGACCCCACGGATGCTTATTCCGCGACGTACCCCACAATCTGGTACCCCACATTTTCTTTTCAAAAATGAGTGAAATGTCTGGGTAGGGGTGGTGTACCCCCACCCTCGGCAATGGAGCTGAAGGAACATTTCGTACCAACAATGGATCTGGAATATCTTTAAGGTAATTGTATTGATTTGCTGTTTGAAAATACTTTAGCTAATCAAAATATGACTCCTCCAAACAGGTGGAATCACCCCCACCCCTATGTCCAGAGGTAAAAAGTACCCCCTTTTGTGAAATTCTAGATTACCCCACCCCCCCTCCACACATTCTCGGGACCCTTGCCATACACAGCACCGGAAATAGCTCAAGGCGGCATCATGGAGGGCAGGAAGGGGCAGGTCGCGGTGGAGAGCATGGGCCTGGCATGGGGAGAGCGCGGCTCCTCCTTCACCATGAAGCGAAGCAGGTGATGAAGATTCATTTTACTGATGACAGTACTAGCGAGTTGTCTTGTGGGAGGAGTTCTTATCGAGGAAGATGCAACAATGTACACCTGTGCTGGTTTCAGTAGTGGCGTTTGGGTGGGGGCTTGTAACAATGTGATTCTTTGCGGTTTCATGCGAGCAGAAATTTGTGACGATACTTGTTCAAATTCAGTTTGTTGTGATGTCGTGATAGAGAGTCGGTCCTGGAAGTGTGAAATACCCATGTGTGGGTGAAGGCCCCATGAAGCAACAGCTGATTTTGATTGTAACCTTGTTTCACAAAGATTGAAACATAATCAAACTTCACATATGCTTTTGTGTTTGATATTATGTGTTGAATGATAGAGAGAGAGAGTCGTAAGCTAAGTGTGCGGTCTGTTTGCTGCTGGGTTCTAGCAAGCAAACGCCTTTGCACATCACCTGTGAGAAGCTATAGACTTCTCTAAGGCTTTTTGTATGCATGTTATCATCTGATACACACAATGAAGTTGCATCTTGCCTCCATGACATCTTTGTTCCGTTGTGCCGTGGTTTGCTGTCGTCTTTGTGCTGAACCTCCCCCGCAGCTCCAATTGGAATGCCAAGGTCGTCGGTGTGCTGGGTGTTGCAGCAGTGGCTCTTCTGTTGCTCACCGGAGTATCGAAGCAGCATGAAGCAAAGGAACCTGGAAGGGTACGCACTGCCGTCAGAGTTGTGCGCTCCTTGCTCACTTGCTCTTGATCTGCAGTCCGGGCTGTCTGTTTCCCAGATCTTGTACGAGGCCGACAATGCTGGAATGAACGGGGGAACTTCTGGCATCGCTTCCAGCGTAAGTGCTCGATGTCGATTTTTGAAGCATGATCCCGATCATGTCTTCTGGTGATAACACGATGCTGCAGAAGGGAGATGCCTCGGACTTCATGAACTCAGCGGATCTCGGGGACTACGTTGATGCTATCATCGGACCTTCGCCATCGGGGGTGAGCTGGTGGGCATGGTGGGCGTGTTTGAGCTCAAGTACTTTTTCTACAGCTGACCGATGGAGGATTCAAGAAGAGAGGTAGTATCGCTGTGTCCAAGATCGATGCTTCTGGATTCTACTACCTCAACATCCAAGGAGAAGCTGGTCATGCCCTGAAGACCATACTCCAGGTTTGTGCTCTTGATTACCGTCGTCTCCTCCAAACCCCTCTGCAATGTCTTCTGCTTGATAGCTTCCTCCCATTCGTTGCCTCTTACCCTGTGCTATCTCCCCATCATTCTTCTGCTGAAGCTTGTCCTGCAACCTCCTCGCCCTCCTCCTCTCTCTCCGTCCTACAACCATCTACTGGCCTGCTCCTCACGGTCGTGACAGGGTTCGGATGGTTATCATCGGCACTGGAAGGGATATGGGCAGATCTATACTGGTCCCATCCATGAGGGCAACTACGGCGGCAAGGACTATCTGCAGATTCAGGACCTCGTGACGGGAGAGGTGGAATACTTCCGTTTCCGCTTCACCTGAAGGAGGAGGACGCGCCGCTGGAGCGTCAGGACCTGGTCATGTGGCAGAATCCATTATGATGATGATGATAGAGATCTTGAGATGTTATTGTGTACAAATACAGGGTGGTTGACCGAACCTAGCTCCCTCGGGATGACTTGACTACTCTAGGGATGGCCCGGTAGATCAGTCTCAGCCTGCCGATGTTGCTCCATAGCTCCTGCGACATGCGGTCAACACCAACAACCTTCCCGTCCTCTGCCTCCGGGAAAGTACCGGGAAGAGATCGCACAGCATGACGATCGCCTCCGAACCCATCTCAGCCACCTGTTCGCGCTCTCAGCTGCAGCTGAAGCAACATCTCTCTCACCTTGCTCTCCTCCACCGCGTACGCCTCCATCGCGCGCAGTCCTCTGCAGACAAAGGTCACCTTGTCTCATAGAGCGAACATGAGGACAGGGGGTAAGAGAGTACGTGGCGGGGAGATTGGAGATCAGGGGGGCAAAGAAAAACATCGCAGGGCAGTGCAGGGGAGGAAAGAGAGAGGAGAGGAGGAGAGAAGAGGGAGAGGAGGGGAGGGGGGAAGCAAAGGAGAGGAGAAGGAGAGGGTGAGGAGATGAAAACGGGAGGAGAGGAGGTGGGAAAAGAGTGGAGAGGAAAGGGAGCAAGAACTTCTGCGTCCGTAAAAGAAGGCAAGGGAACGAGAACAACTTCGACCTGTCAGGAGCACAAAAACCAGCGACGCCGAAGGCATGCGGGGGAGTCAAGCAGCGAGTCTGGCAGCCCTTGGAACCCCCCACGAGGACGCGCACTGATCCCGATGAGACGATATAGAGCTTCGAGATAGAGCCCTCCGCCTTCATGACCTGCTCACCTGCTCTGAACGTCTTCCAGGTCAACCTTGAGAGGGCTTCAGCTACCACCATGGGGGGCGCGTTCTCCAGCCAAGGCTGCAAAGAGAGGGCACGGACGAAGTGGTCCTCCAACTTCAACCTGCCTTGTACGTAGCGGACGGGGTCTTGCATGAGTTTCTCAGCGACTTCGAAGGACTGGATCATGGACTTGAGGTTGCTGCCAACGGGAAGAACTTTCACGATGGCGGCTTGCATTCTATCCCTCTCGTGCCGCAGCATGTCCTCATTCCACTTCTTTACCCTCTGCGAGCAGCAGGGCGAACCGAGTCAGGTCAAGAGCAAGAAAGATAACCTCTCCTCCTCGCTACCTCGCTTCCTTCCGGCGAGCCCGTGATGGACGGGATTTCCCGCTGTTTCAGCGCACAGGGGTGGTAATCCCCGCTGATGACCATCCTCATGGTAGTCGACGCCTTCTTGATCCTCGCTGACCCCACGTTGCCTAGTTGGACCCTGAGAGAGTTGGCGATGGCGGGGAACTCAGATGCGACCTCGAAGAAGCTGGGAGCAAGGTCAGCAGCATCTTCCCTCCCTCCCTCAGATCGCGCTCTCACCTGTCAACGTGGAGCTCCAACAGCTCGCAGTCTCCCGCCGCCAGCACATCGGCTGTTCGCTTCTCGCACAACATCATCCCCACCTCCCCGAAGAAACAACCTGGCTCCAACGTGTCTACCACTTTCTTCTCAATCTCCACTCGCACTGACCCTGAGTTGACAAAGTACATGCTTTTCCCGTCATCGCCTGATGGTGAAACAAGGGAAATTGTCAACTCTCTCAATCATTCTCATCACTGAAAGGAACTCGCCTGCTCTGAAGACAACGTCGGAGTCCTTGAAGGAGACCGGCTGCAGCCTCTTGGCAACGGCTTGGAGCCCCTCAAGGTTGCATCCTCTGAACAATCTCTTCGGCAGAAGCCATGTCCCCGACCACCCGAAGTCATTGTCGTCGCAGTTGACGCAGAGCTTCTCCACACTCTCCTTGAGACCTTCCGAGGTCGGCATGCTGTCTGAAGCTCGTCAACAGCAAGATGTGCGTTGGCAGCAACCCAGTCTCGGAGCAAAGCAGCTGAAAATCAGCGCGGGTTCTAGAACAAAAACGAGGAGCTATCCTCTCTCAGACGTGACTCTCGCCTACCAGTCTGTGCTCAGACCGTCTCAGCCAAGCAGTAGAGTGGGCGGCAGTGACCGGGGAGGAACTTCCGGGGCTGCTGGAGCAGTCACGTTAGAGATGGCGGTAGGGTAGTACGAGCCTCGGAGGAAGCTGCCGCAGTGCTGAACTGAGCAGTAGAGTGGGCCGCGCGGTAGTACAGTAGACTCTCCGATGTCGGTAGTACGAGGAAGGCAGTAGAGATGTCCGATCGGTAGTACGAGGAAGGCTGTTGAAGCAGTAGAGTGGGCGGTAGTATAGTAGAGATGTCGGTAGTACGAGGAAGTGCTCCTGGTAGTAACGGTGTGACCGGCGGTGTGCCTGTGCCACCGTGTGTAATAATATATTGGAGGAGTTATGGTTTCCTAATTTATAGTAACGGCCACAGCAAGTTTGTGTAACGGATATGTAACGGATAAAGTGGTACGTAGCTTCTCTCACAACACCGGTGGTGGTCAAAATATATTGGAAGGAGGGGTGGGGGGTTGCCAAAAGCAGATACGATCCAAAAACTATTGTACAAATGACATACAATGGTAATAAAAGACCCCCTGTGGGGTAGGGTAGTCTGGTTGGAGGGTAGAATTTAGGATGAAAGGTGGGGTAGTGGTGGTATGAGGTACAACTGCAGGGATGAGTCCCCAGAATGGCGGCAGCAAAGAAAAATGACCGTGAAAACCGAAGGAAGGCGGGAGGGGAGGAGAGATGGAGGAGGAACGGTTTGAGGATGTGGGGGAGCAAAGATGGAGAACACCAGGGGAAAGATGAAGCAGCATGGTAAGAAGTGAAGGAACGAATAGACAAGCAGCGACCGTAATCGGTCAGGGCGTTTCATTTCACAAGATCAAGCGGGAGTTGAGAGAGAAGGAGCTACAGAGGGAAATTTACACAAAAGGGTATAAGAGGAACGAGAGAAGAGTGAAGTTGAACAAGGAGGAAGCGGTCTTTACGAGGGAGGGAGGGGACAGTGACGAGTTGCAAGATGAGGTGCAAAAAGGGAAGTGGAAATGAGGTAGGCGAATTGATGGCAGGCAGTAACTATTAGCAATCACAAACAAAAACGAATGATAAGTCCAATTTTTTCGTCTTGGAAGAAAGATGATTAAGCACAAAGAAATGGAGAAGGAGGAGGAGGAGACGGTAAGAACAGGAGATGTCGACATTGGAATGCAATAAGAGAAGAGAACAGAACAGTGCAGAGCAGAGCAGAGCAGAGCAGGGCAGGGCAGAGCAGAGCAGAGAACAAAATATTGTCAAGAATTCCACTTGATGATGCTGACAATGTCTTTAGCTAATAGCTCATTTCTCGTACCCGCGGGATATTAGAAAAGTCGAAATTTGCTCGCACCAGGTAGAAAGTCAAGATACCGTTGAAAAGCTATCATTACTGATTCGACCAATGCAGTGAAGAGGTTGATGTGCTAAAAATACTATCTCGACAGCTCGGACTCAATATTTTACTTGCTGTACCCGAATCACCGACATTCTCCACCATGGACGCGTTAGTTAGGCAGAAGTCTTCACAAGTCCTCATGGATCAGATGGTAGACGTGCAGACAAAGGACCACATGGATCATACGTAAGTGATCACTTCCTTATATAATACTTCGCGCTCACAGCTAAGATGCATCTTTAGATTTGCTGGAATCATGTTCGACGTGAGGGTTCGAGACCTTCCTTTTGAGTACATCGAAATCTCTTCCATCTGGATCAGAGGGAATCTCGGCCCAATTACGATCTGGAGCACTAGCGGAGGGTTTGAGGGGAAGCACGAAAATTGCTCACAGGTGCTGTATTTGTTGGATTTTCAAAAGGTAGGAAAGCAAAGATGTCAGCCCTTACTCGTCATTTTGCAGTGGCAACGACACTACAGCAATATTCATATGCCCAGTATGCTTGAACTGCAAGAAATGCAACTAGATGTGCCAATCAGGTTCAGCCAAGCCGAGACGAAAGGCGAGCTGAGAGAATCTTTTCTAAGAGGAATACTGATCGTTAGATGGTCCAGGTATCTATATTCATGCTGCCGAAATGGGAGATGAGCAGATCGTCTACGACAACAAGAGAGGAGATATCACCTACTCTGTGATTAGTTTGCGTTCAGTTTTGCAAGTTTGATGGGCTCATAGGACTCTTACCTGGACATCCTGCCTGGCATTGCGCACCTTGCCGATGTTCCTTTCTCTGGAGAAAATCAAGATATTGTGATGCCCTGAACTGCGCAGGGCCATATACTGACCTGTCTCTGCCTGTTGTCTTGTTGTAGTTTTATGGATGGTGGGGCCCTCCCTGGAGAGACAGGCGGGAGTTTGTTGGCAGGTGAGAGGCCTGGCAGAGGCTCTTGCAGACAGTGAATGAAGATTGGACAGACTGCAATACGGCATCAAATGGTTGAGATGGAACCCTGAGGTCCATTGCCATTTCCCCGCAATTTTTAGAGAGTGAGTACCCATCGAGCTGACGTGCTGGCCCTTGTGGTGAATTCGTTCCTCCAGGATGATATGGACCCTGCTCATGTCTCGCCACCCTCGATCTCGCTGCAGGTCAAACCGAAAATGGTGTTTGAAATATCCAAGTTTGACGTATTCCTATCTGCTCCAGTATCCTTTACTGGCTCGATCATGACCAGCTCCTTTACGTGATCAATTGTGTGAATTGGTGGGAGAATTCGCAGCTGCTCGAACAAATTGCTGTGAGAAGCTTCTCAGTCTTGACGCCTGCGGCTGACGCTCATTACAGAATCCAGCCGGAGAACAAAAAAGAGTCAACAAGAGATTTGGTGACAAATGCAGAGCGATCTATCGGTAGAGTTGTAATGCTGTTGATATTTAGTCTAATTTTCTGATTCAGATGGTTTTCAAAGAGTTTGTCTTCTTAGCTGACATGGCTGAACTTCAAGATCGGACAGCAGCCGACCATCAGCTGACTCGAGTCGTGACGGTCCGATCACCGGTCACCGCGCGCCCGGCCCGTACCCCGGTGACTGAGGGCATCGCCGGGGCCGATCGGATGATTTTGAGTGTTAGTAGCAACAGTGGAAAGTGTACTATATTACGTGACTAAGTTACTGCTTGCCTAAACCCGGCGTTGAACTATGATCCGATCATCGGATCCCATCCCGTCCGATCGGATCCCCGCCGGTATCCTGATCGGACTGCCGGGAGAGTCACTAGTAGTCCGGCGGGACCGTACTGCCGGCCGCGGCGGGCCGCCGCCGCCGGCAGCAGCGGCCCGGCGGCGGGCCCGGTGACTCGGGGTCCCTCATGATCGGAAAGTCGGCCCGTCCGGGCCGCGCGCCGGCCGCGCGGCCGGGCCCGCCCGGCACTGCGGCATGATAGTTCAAGTTTGCCGAACTTGCTTGGAACTTCGGGACTCTTGAATGCCGGGCCCGGTACCGGGTCGACTAGCTTGGGGCCCGGCAGGAACTTGGGAATACGGTCAGGTGGGCCGCTTTTAAAATCATGCTAGCAAGAGATTTATCGACGCCAATACCAGAGTCGATTTGATGTAACATTTCTTCGTAGAAAATAAAACTATAAAAATAAATTAAAAATAATATAATATCTTAAATAGTACTCATGTGCCACACTGTTGAAGCAGCGTCGGTACAAATTCATTCCTGCTCCGTACTGTCCTTCGAGAAGATTGTAGAGACATAAAACTAGTGGTAGCAGCTTTTTAAGATTAAATATTCCCGCAGGGGCATGCCTCGGGAGCATGGCGGCGAGCGAATTAAATGCGTGCGAGGGGAGGTGGAGAGGGAGGACGAGGTGGAGGGAGGGAGGGAGGGAGGGAGAGGAGGGAGAGAAGGGAGAGGAGGGAGGGAGGGAAGTATAACGCGAGAAGGAGAAAGAAGGGCAAAAGTATGAGAAGCTGGATCATTGATACTGCGTGAGGACGGGGGTGTAATAGGGAACAGAAATCGCCATGCACTCATTACGATTCTGATCGTATTTCGAACCAAATGTGACGTGATCTCTTCATCTTTGTGGTTTTTACTCGTGCGTGATACCTCCAGAATTTGTTCTGTCTCATGATATGCTGCAATCTCTGCTCTTTAAGAATCACTCCTACCAGTGCATTCGCTACTATCTGCATGCTAAACTTCTTTGGGCGCGTTGCACATGATCATACTCTCTAGTGCATGAAATTCGTTCCGTTGAGTTGACATGCTGTTATCAGGGCCTTTTGCTATCCGTAAATGACGGAGAGCGAAGACAAGACTTCAGGTGCCAAGGGCGAAACTCAACCCCTGGACGACGGAAAGAAGAAAGAGGCTGAGCTGAGGAATGCATTGCTGAAGAAGATGGGTCAGGATGGCGAAGAGAAAGTAGATGAAGGCAACAAGGAACAGAACGGCGATCGTGAAAGGTTTGTGCTCACGGCGATCTTGGCTTGATCCTGACGTGTGAATGGGCAGGAACGGTGAAAGCATGGACGTCGACAAGCCTTCCCCCAAGAAAAGCTCGGATCCTGATCAGAGCCGGGAGGATGATCGGAGCAATGGAAAGGAAAGGAGCAAAGAGCGCGACAGAGAGAGGGATCGTGATAGAGACCGGGACCGAGATCGAGCGAGGGACAGGGACAGGGACAGGGACAGGGACAGGGACAGGGACAGGGACAGGGACAGGGACAGGGACAGAGATCGGAGTCGTGGTAGGGATAGGCGAGACCGGAACAGGGACAGGGACAGGGACAGGGACAGGGACAGGGACAGGGACAGGGACAGGGACAGGGACAGGGATCGGGATCGAGACAGGGATCGGGATCGAGACAGGGCTCGGGATAGAGATCGAGAAATGAAGGAGAAGGATAAAGATCCAAAAGGAAACGATGGTTAGTCCTCCGCCATAATGTGCATTCAGCTTTTGATGATTTGGGATTTAGACCAGGCAAGTGGGGGAAGCCTGCAGATAAAAGTATGCATTCATATTGATCTTTCACTTCAATGATGGATGCAGCAGCTCAGGCATCAAAGGGTCCAGAGGAGAAGGAGAAGGAGAAGGAGAAGGAGAAGGAGAAGCGGGATACATCCAAGGAGAGGGAAGGAGATAAGGATGACAGGTAAGACAACATTAGAGACTGGTTGTTTCGATCCGTGGATCTGATATCTCTTTCTTGCGAAGAGATGAAGGCCGAGGTGGAAGGCGGGGAAGCAGAGAGCGCCGCAGAAGCCGTGATCGGCGAGACAGAAGTCCGGATCGCAGACGTGAACGAAGCCGGTTGTCGAACCTCTCGATGGCGTTGGGCTCATGTCTGATTGGACGCAGGTCTAGGGATCGCAAGAGGTTCAGGTCGCGAAGTCCTCGCCGTAGGAGGTACGCAGTCACATGCCTTCCTTCGATGTTTGATCAAGTGCCGCAGATCCCGAGACCGTTACTCTCGAAGGTTTGAAAGCGCTGATCGTGCATGCAGACAGTGAGAACTTTGTCAGAAGTGCTTCTCGCAGCAAGAGCCCAAGGAGGAGAAGCAAGAGCCCACGCAAGAAGGCCCCAAGCCCAAAAGAAAAGAGCACAAGCCCCCAAGGCAACGCGGCTTCGATTTTTGTGGAACATTTCGTGATTGTATCCCTAGGTACTCGAAGGAAGATCTACAATTCTGAGGGCAAATTTATGGGATATGAAAATGAGCCAGCGGTTCGACTGCTTTAAACTTGTTTCCCTCTGGTTTTGAAAATGACAGTGCTCGTGATTCAGAAAAAAGAAGAGATCAGTGAGCAAGAAATGGCTGCTGGAGTTGCGGTATTCCACCATCATCAGGAAAGATTCGGTGGCCCTTGACCTTTTCCTGGTCAGGCCCTGCAAGCGCAGAGGAACTTGATCGGTGTCAGCGGTGAATTTTTTCCATTGACTCGTTGGCTGTCACTGAATCTGCTCCAAAGGTTTTCAGTTGATCAGCTCCGATCCCCGCAAGGCGCTGAGAAGGTACTCTTTGTGTGATAAACCATGTGCAGCTAACGTGACATGGCGAAAGAATTCATGTCGGCAACCTCCCCCTGGGCTCTTCTACTACCTTCCTGAAGCACACCATCAACAATGCGATGCAGGTGACGTGGCGGACTCCTCAACCTTCGCCTCTTCCTAGAATGATCGAGTGTTCCCAGGCGGAGAAGATCGCGATCAGTGACAGTGTGGCTGATGTGTACGTCAACTCGTCGACCACAAAAAGGTTTCTCTCGAGCTCCTCCTCGCTCCGGTGCTCACCACCTGCTGACCAGGTTTGCTCTTGTGGAATTTCGAACCGTCGAGGAGTCAAAGTGAGGATCAACGCCCTCCTTGGGTGATCTACTAAGATGCTGCCTCAGTCGCTGCATTGCGCACCTGAATGGAAAGGTCGAGCTCTTCGGACAGCTCCTAGAATTCTCCAGGTCGGGAGAGACAGAAAGAACTTGGTGGGCCCGTCTGACAGCAGACTGTTCAGACCATGGAACGAGAAACATAACATCACTGTCACCACCATCCCGAAGCCAGTGCTGGACTCGACAAATTCTTCACTCTTGCAGCAGTGAGTCGATGCAGTCTTGCGGTGTTTATCATCTGACCCTTGGGCTACAGGCAACAACTGCAGCAGAAGCTCCTGCTCCAAGTGACTTTTGTGATGATACTGAGGTGCCGCGATCTGACCAGGATCATTGTTTAGCAAAAGTTCTTTGCTCAGATTCAGCAGCTGCAGGTCAAGCCTCATTTGTGGCTCACTTGCCTGGCGATTCTTAACTTCTGCTCAGGCTCAACAAGCTCAACTGACTCAGACTGGAGTATGGAATGGTGAAGCTATCTTGCTGCTGACCCTCTTCGCTCATCCCCTCCGTGTGTAGGTATTGGCATCGGAGGGATCAATCCGCTAGCCGCAGCTGCCGCTGCTCAAGCTACGATGCTGGCAAGTCAGGTGAGATTCTGTTGGTGTGAGCAGACTTGTACTGATTCAAAGCTTCACAGACGTCCGGGACGGTCGTAGAGGTTCTTTGCTGTGTGCAAGTCAGCCCATGTTCTGATCGGCTTGACACTGCAGCAAGTGTCTCAGGAAGAGGCGATCAAGTTGACTCACAAGGTGAAGGAGTGGGTGAGGGAGGAGGAGGAGGTTCCTCACAAGTCATGGCAGACAAGGCGCGTCCGTGTGACCAACCTCCCTCGCGATGACGACCTTGTGGACGGGTTGAGGTGTGTCTGCCTCGCCCGCCGCCTCGCTCTGCTCACGTGGGCCTGCCCCAGCACCTTCCTCTCGGCTCTGATGAAGGCGCTGCAGCTGACCGTGAACGAGGTGACCCTCGGAGTTCAACTCCCTCGGGCCTGACTCGGTTTACAGGGAAATCCGATCATCGCAGTCAAACTGGATGGTAGGGCTCGACTGTTGCTTTGCCGATGCTCCTTGTGACTCGTCCAAGACGACAAGGTCGGGGCCCTCGTCGAGTTCCGGACTGTCCGGGAAGCTCAGAACGCCAGACAAGTAGAGGCTCAGCGATGGGACACTGACAGCAACTGACGTTCTTGTCTTGTAGAACCTGGGAGGCCTCAAGTACGGAGATAAATCCTTGCAAGGTACTCTCCATGCTTGTGCCAGCAACTCCTCCTGACAGGCTTTCCTGAAGTGGAATGGCCGGCGGACTACAGTCCTCTGAACGAAGAGCAAGTAGGGCGGGAAGGTCACTGAAGGCTTTTGGGTGACTGGACTTGTCAGATGAAGAGCTGCATCGGCACGGGTATACTCGGGCTGGATGGAGAGCCTGAGTTGGTCAGTGCCAGCGCACTTGTTGCTTCCTGTCTAACTTGGTGGAAGGCTCTGGGAGAAGGAGCGAGCAAGGGAGCGGTATTTCAGACCGAGAGGCGTGTAGGGAATGCTAAAGGGAATGGCAGGAGGGTTCGTCTTCAGCAGCAAGCAAACCCAAGGAGAGCGAGGCGACTAAAGTGTGTGACCTTCTTCGCTGATCTCTTCCTTGGTTGACATCCTCGTGCCCAGGTCTTGGTTCTCTCCAACCTCCTGAGTGAAGCAGAGCTGCAAGACGAGCAGGTGAGCTGCCCTGCTCTGTAGAGGGGGGGGGGGGAAGATACCAACAGCGGGGGAAGGCGGCAGAGGTGGGGACAAGGAGCGTGGGAGGTCTCACTCTAGCGTGTTTCTCGGCAGGAATCACTGGATGTCTTGGAGGACACGCGCGAGAAGTGCGAGCAGGAGTTCGGGGAGGTAACAAGCGATCCAGCCCTCTTCCTGCTCCTCATTTCCCCAGGTCCAATCCGCCGTCGTCATCACCCCACTCATCGGCGGCGGCTCCGACGTCATCGAGGACAAGTGGTACGGCAAGACCATGGTCCACTTCAAAGACGAGAAGGTCAGCGTGCCTCCTCCTCCTACCTCCTGTCCCTCCCCTCATCCGCGTTCAGGTCGCATTCAAGGCTGCCACGTCTCTGCATGGGCTCAAGGCAAGAGCTCTTGTCAGTTTTGCCCTTTTGTGCTAACCAACTTGCAGTTTGACGGCCGGCCAGTTCACTGCAGTTTCATGACGGAGGAAGAATACGCCAAGATCCACGAGGCTGTTGAGGTGGGGGAGTGAGCATGTCCAGGGCTGCAAGGTGAGCTAACGAGCGTCCTGCAGGAGACAAGGAAAAAGCAGGGTGAGGAAGGGAAGTGAGGGATAGGAATTTTGAAGGTTCGCAAGACGATTTTTGAAGGGCTCAGTGTCACGGTCCTGAACTTCGAACCCTACCGGCGGCTAACTTAGCGACTGAGTCTCTCGGTGAGACTCGGCCAGGTGCCGAACATCAAGTCCAGTGGGACGTCTAAGTTGCTCCTGACTCATCGGGTGACTGAGTAAACTGCTGACTGATGCGGCCGTGACGGTGACTGATCGTACCGTCGGCGACTCAGCCTGGGCCGCGCTGTCTCTCCGAGTCAGTGTGGCCAGGCTGACTCCACCTTGCCACCGGGCGGCTGGCCATTGTCTCCCCGCGGCGGGGGTCCGATCATCGGACCGTACGGTTACTGAGGCCCGGCCCAGCGGCCCGAGAGTCTCATGCCCCGTGACGGACCGTGCGACAGTCACGGGGCCCGGTTGAGTACTCCGATTCAAGTACCGTACCGTTACTCAGTCCCGGTGACTCAACGTGCCAGTTGGCAAGTAGATAGGCCGGGCCTGGAGCTGTCACCCGGGGTTCCGGTTAGGCTTTTTACTCCTCTCGTGACCGCATCCCCACCCGCTATCGGACGGGTTGTGATCAGTACCGATTCTGTACCGTACCAGGTTTACTCAACTTGGCACAGTTTAGTTCCAGTACCTTTGTACTGAGGTTTCTACGGTACGTCGGAGTTGGTAACAGTAGTAGTGTACCGGGGATCATGGCAGTCAATCGGAGACCAACTCCACAGTACCAGGTAGAGCAGTACTGCGGTACTAAACTGAGTCTAAGGGACTTGTACCATATCAGTACCAGGTTCCGAAATCCGCTGAGTACTGCATTGGTACAATTAGAGTCTGGTACAGTCGTATCGGAATCTGTACGATCTGAATCGTAAATTGTAGGGCCAATATTGAAAAGATTGTACTCGGATACCGTAATTTTTACTCACTGCGGTAGCACGGGGGGTGGTATGATATAGCGGCTGGGAAAAGGAGGGGTTCAAGGTGGGAAAAGTGGGGGTGGGGTAGCCTAAAGTAGATTGAGAGATGCGCACTTGTGCCTCTGTTTGAGTGGTAAAATGAGGGGGTGGAACCGGTGGGGGGGGACATAAGGAAGTTGCCTTAAAGGGGGTAGGGTCGATGGGGGGTGGGGTCAGCAAGGGTGGGGGTACAGAAAGAGGAACCAGGTAGCTGCTGACTGGCTGCCACGAGGCTGGGGAAGACGAGGGTGGGTGAGGATATGGCAGGGGGCGAGAAGCCTGAAGGGGTGGGGGACGTGAAGATCGGTGTAAGGGGGTAGGTTATCTGAAAAGGAACCAAGGCGGCTTTCGGAGATGGGGGTGGGTACTGTGACCGATAAACCTGGTCATCGTACGGTCACGAGCAACTTGTAGTTGAACAGGGGGTGGGGTCATGACGTTATCCAGATGGAAATAGGGGTGGTAATATAATGAAGGGGTGGTTGTTGAAGGGGTAGGGTAGTTCCGAAGAAGCCGAGATGGATTCGTGTCGCTTCCTTCGCCAAGTCGCACGAAGGAGAGGAGGGGTGATTTCAAGGTTTAAAAGGGGGTAGGGTAGGGAGAGATGCTACTAGTGGATCCGCCTTGGACTATCCCTTGTTATTTCTTGATCTGCTCACCGCTGCTCCTCTTCGTCGTTGTTCTTCCTTCTCCTCCTCCTTCTCCTCCTCCTCCTCCTCCTCCTTCTCCTCCTCCTCCTCCTTCTCCTCCTCCTCCTCCTCCTCCCTTCTCCTCTTCTTCCGTGCTGTTCCCTTGCCTCATCTTCGCTCTTCTCTCATTCTCTCGTTTCCTCTCTTCTCGAACCCTGTCACTATCAACTCCATTCACTTCAGTCCACGATCTCTTGAAGCCATCCCGCCCCTCCTTGATCCTACAGGGCTACGTCAACTCCGCGCTATCATCGGCCTAATCTGTGAGAGTCGCTAGTAACTCCTTTAGCCGCCCTCACAAGGAGCGTTAGCATGAAACTTGAGAGCTCGTCGAGCTTGAGTCAGGTCAACCGGCTGCTCCCCAGCGACGCCGGCATCAGCGCCCTGTGTTACCTTCCTGGTAACGAGTGGTTCTCAATGAGCGCTGTGGAAGGAAAGATGTCGAGGCTGTCAACACCCAAGGACACCCTGAGCAGGAGGAGGAAGGAGGTGGGAAGCGTTCAGTGAGCTGCTGGGAACGCTGCTGACAGCCTAGCAGGCACACGGCGACAACGTGAGGCCCAAGAGCTCGATGGGCTGTCGAACAGCAGGAGGGCTGCACACTAAAGCAAGCGAGGTGTGGAGAAACACGCGGGGTAAGTTGAAGGAACAGGGGTGGAAGTGTAGTGATATGGTCCCAGGGTCTCAGTTTCATGCTCCTCTGCGCGACTCCTTGCAGGAGAATCGGATGAGATCGTTCGACTATCAGGGTCAGGTTGAGTTGCTGCGAAGGCAGATAGCCGACTTGTCTGCGCGTGAGAAGAAGTTGAAAGAGAAACACGACAATCTGTACATCAAGTATTCCCAAGTCTGTCTGGAGAACCGGATGCTTACGGAGCAAGTGTTTGAGCTGGAAGAATTTGTCAAGGACAAGCTGGAGGTGATCGAGCTGGAGAAGGTGATATCAGGCATGCGAGATAAGATTGAGCAGCTCGAGGAGAATCAGGACCATTGGGGGATCAAGGAATACTATGAGATCGAAAGTAGGCTGGCGGAAGGGTTCCGACGTTCTATGGAGACCGTATCTTGCCTTGAGAACGCCTTGACCACGCTTGTGGCAAATCAGAGCTCAATGGTGAGCTCTTCGCACAAGGAATCCGAGATGTTGTGCCAAGTCTTTCAGAAGATGTCGTCACTCGAACATGTGCTGAGGGGCATAACCATCACGAGCAGCTCAAGACAACTGGAAAGCCGAAGAGAGCTTGACGCCTTGTCGGAGTCGAACAAACACCTGCAAGAGATTGTCAAGGTGATCGTGAGGGTTTGAAGGTGCGGCGCTGACTCGTGGGGGCAGGAGTATCGAAGAGCCGATGAAAGTTTCGGTGATGAGATCACGAAGATAGCGAACTTAGACAAGTCCCTCCAGCATCTCCTATCTGAGATTCCAATCTGCTTCGCGCAACGAGTAGACGACAATGTCAAGAACGAGCGCAAGGCGTTAAGATCTTCGCTGCAGGAGCTGCAGGAGCTGCTGGTCAAGGAGCGGGAGGAGAAGGAGGAACTTCAAAGGGCCAATCGTGCGCAGCGGGAGAGGTACTGTGAGAAGGAAGGAATGCTGAAAGAGATGGAGACTGCAATCAAGCGCCTTGAGTTGGACTTGTCCCTGAAAGATCAGTTCTGCAAGAAGCTGGAGCAGGACTATCAGCAGGTGCAGAGCAAGGCTGAGAGCAAGAGTCGGGACCAGGAGGAGCTGGAAAAGAAGTGCGGAGAGTACCAGGAGAGGATCGAGGATATGGAGGAAACGATCCAGGTCCTGTCCTCCAAGAAGTCCAAGGTAGCTGTGGTGACCCCCAAGATCTTTATCTCCCTGCCCGACAGTCAGCCGCAAGACCAGGGCTCCATCGCCCTGCCCAACAGCGTGCTGAAGAAGCTCGTGGCAGCGGAGCTGGGGTACACGCCGGAGGTGAGCTGGAGTGGTGGTTGAGGTAGAGGCTGACGCGACGAGCAGGAGCTGTTTCCGGTGTCCGGCGTCTCGGACTTGAAGAAAGTGCATGAGTTGACAAACATTGCGTAAAGAAACCCTGCCCTCCCTCAGTGCAAGACGGAGCAGAGGATGTGTACAAGAACCACTTGTAGATAAGGACAAGTGGGAAGAAGATGTGATTTGAGAGGTTGGGTTTGCCTGTTGTTGGTATACAGCATATTAAGTGTGTAAACCAAGTTATTGCGCCTTCTCCTTCTCCTTGCTGTGTGCTCTTGTGCGCAAAAGGCTAGCAGGACTTTCACACAAACTCGTCGAAATCCACATCGCCCTGGGGGATGTTCTCATATCTCCGAGCACCTGCTCTAGTGTGAGGAGGAGGAGGAGGAGGATGGAGGAAGCGAGGAAGCGAGGGAGGAGGGAGGGGAGGGGAGGGGAGGGGAGGGGAGGGGAGGGGAGGGGAGGGAGGGAGGGAGGGGAGGGAGGGAGGGGAGGGAGGGAGGAGGGAGGAGCTACAAGGAGCCATAGCAGACAGAGGCCTCCTACTCCCGTGCGCCTTCCGATACCTGTCGGTGAGGTCAGCGAGCAGC
>NW_005434566.1:0-3501 GCF_000315625.1 Guillardia theta CCMP2712
ATCCTCATCCTCATCCTCATCGTCATCATCATCATCATCATCATCATCTCCATCATCATCATCATCTCCATCATCATCATCTGCATCATCATCATCATCATCATCATCATCATCATCATCATCTCCATCTCCATCATCATCATCATCATCATCATCATCATCATCATCATCATCATCATCATCCCCTCAACCATTACAACAAGTTGCTGCCCCTCTGCTTCCTTGCCTGAGCTCTCAAAGTCTGCACGAGCGTCGCCAGCTCGTCTATCCGTGAAGTCTGTGAAGGAACCGAGGAGAGGAAGGAAGTGAGAAGTAGCAGCAGGCGAAGGAAGAGAAGAAGGAGAGGGGATGAGGGAGGAGGAGGAAAGAAAGGACGGGAGAGAGGAAACGAGAAACACAGGTGCGGGGGAAGGAGGGAGAGGCAGGAGCGGGAGGACGGAGCAGGGGAGAGGAGAGAGGCGAGTCATCGGACCTGCTCGTCGCCATTTTCTGTCACGTACATGAGCCGCTCCTCCATCGCTCTCCTCTCGTTGCTCTTCTCCTCCGCTTGTAACTCCGCCATCGTCAGCGCAGACCTGCACACCGTCAGCTCGCGTACAACCTCCCCCTCCTCCTCCTCTTTCATCTCCTCCTCCTCTTTCATCTCCTCCAACTCCTCCTGCCCTTTCCTCACTCCTTACTCTCTCATCTCTCCTCCTCTCCTTCCCTCCTTTTTATCCTCTACCTCAACTCCTGCAGACGTTCATATGCTTCCTCCTTCAGCATCGCCTCTTCGCGAACTCGTTCGTCCAGCAGCTCTGGAGTCCATCATCAGTCCACACCACAGTCCTCCTCCTCCTCCTCCTCCTCATCCTCCTCCTCATCCTCATCCTCCTCCTCCTCTCCTCCTCTCGCTCCTCCTTTCCCTCCTGCTCCCCTTCCTCTCCTCTCCTCCCTCTCCTCCTCTTTTCGTCCTCACCGCATCGCTCCGACAGCTCTCCGATCCTGACCCGCAGACTTGTGATTTCCTCCTGCAGACCCGAACAGGCAGAACAGGGCAAGGGACTATGATGGTGATGATGAGGAGGAGGAGGAGCTGCAGCAACAGCAGCAGGAACAGCGGAGGAACATGAGCAGGAGCAGGAGGAGCAGGAAGAGCATTCTTCATCATCGGCGTCCATGTAACGCAAGAAGGCATCTTCCTCCAGCCTGAATCCTTCTTGCCATGCTCGCCCTCCGGTGCATGAGAACTCCAGCTCCTCTCCTCCTCCTCCTCCGTCCTCGCCAAATCCATCCTCCTCTCTCTCCCTGCTATGGTGTTGCTCTCATAGTCTGCAGGTGGAGCCTCGTTGCGATCCTTGAGAGAGGCGAGGAGGGAGGCGAGGGAGGCGTTCGTGCTGCCTCCGCTGCCTGGAGGTGCCATGGAGCCATCCAAGTTCACAACCATCCTCTTAGCGCTCTTCTTCCTCCTCAACGTGCTCTTCTTCCCTCCCCGCCCTCCCTCGTCCCCTCCCCTTCGCTCTGGTGCCTCCGCTCTCCCTGCCCTCCTCCTCGCTCTTCCTCGCCTCGCCCGTGCTGCCGTGACAGCGTCTGGTCAAGGAAGGTGGCCAGACTTGCTGTCTGGTACTCACTGCCCACACCTCCCCCATGGATCTCGTCCTGGTGAGAAGAACCCAATCTCTTGGACTGAGGAGCTGGAGCTGGAGCTGGAGCTGCAGGATCCGGAAGAGCTAAGCTTTCTTCCTCGTGCGCGATGCCTGCATGTCCGTCGGGCATGCAATCACTCTGCAGTTGTCTCGTCAAAGATCGTCCCTCCTCCCAACCCCACCCTCCTCCTCCTCCAGCACCTGCACCTCCTCCTCCTCCTCCTCCTCCTCCTGCTCTTCCTCCTCCTCCTCTCACCAGCGCTGGGTTCTCGTCCCCCTCCTGCGGCTGCTGCGAGGCTCCAGGCCTTTGCACCTCTTCCTCCTCCGCACACTTGCCGAGCACGGAGGGAAGAGAGCGTCGCATGAGAGCGGGGGGAGCGGCAGGCAGACCCTCCTGGCAGAGGAGACCGGGTCTCGAGGGTGTTGGAGGACGGTCAGAGACATACAATGATCCCCTGCCAAGAGCGCGTCCCCGCTCATGTCGGGCAGGGAGCCATGCTGGATGGACTTGAACACGGACGCCAGGCTCCATGCTCGGAAGCTGCTCGTGCTCTCGCCGTTGATCTTGAGGATGATGCTTCCTGCCGTCAGCCCCGCCTCCTCGCTGGCGCTCCCAGGCAACACGCACACGATCCCCCAGTCGCGCGAGTCGATGGCCATGCCGAGGCTGCTGGGGAGGAAGCTGTCGCGTCCTTGCGGGCTCACCTTCTCCTCCTCCTGCGCCGCATCTTTCCAGGCGAGGCAGAGGCTGTAGGGCTCGTAGGTGACGCTGAGCCACCCTCCCACCCCTCGCTCGAGCTCCAGCAGCGTTGGGTTCACCTCGTCAATCTCCCGCAAGGCCTCACGCCATGCTCCCTCCACCCTCTCCTTCCACAGCAGCCTCCTTCCCTCCACGTTCCATGCCTGCGTTCCTCCGGGAGGATCCACTTCCAGCCAGTTGGCAGGAGGTACAAGCTCCCGGTAGTTGCAGGAGACAACTCGGTCCCCTCTCCTCGGGGCGAAGATCATGTCCTGTCCGACACCTCCTCCTCGCACTGCCGCTCGAGGCTGGTTGCGCGTGAGGACGTGAACCTCGTCGCGACCGAGGTGATGGATGAGCGTGTTGGTGTACGTGTCGTAGGCTCCCCGGTGCTGCTTCCCAAGCTCTCCCTCCTCCTCCACCAGCAAGTAGCCTGTCCGCACATCGAACTCTGCGGTGAGGCCGAGGAGATCGCGCTTGGCACAGTTGGCGACCATGACGGGCTCGCAAAGCGCTAGAAGCTTCTCATGTCCTACTAACTGATCAGAACCAGTCACCCACCACCACCTCCTCCCAGACTTCCTCTTGTTCTTCCAGTACTTCCTTCTCGTTGTACTCCTTCCCTCCTCCTCCTCCACCTCCTCCTCCTCCTCCTCCCTTTCGCCACTGCTGCGTCTCCTGCTCCCAATGCTGCTTTTCATGGAACCTGTCTTATCAACCTTGCCTGGCTGCTAACAACTACTTCTCTTCTCACTACTGTCCTGGTCAAACTGACCCTGCGGCATTCGAGAGACAGGACATTGTAACCCTGATCTCTCCCTCCCCTTTCCTCTCCTCCCCCACCCCTCCCCACCTCAATTCCTTTCCATTCCAAACAGGTTCTCTTCTGTCCTCCTTTCATGACTCTCACCCAATTGATAACTCTACAGTCTGAGACTTCTCCCCGTCTCTCCCTCCTCCCCCACCCTAGCCCCTTTCCCTTTCCCTTCCCCCTCACAATCATCATCTCCATCATCTCCATCATCATCATCATCATCATCATCTCCATCATCATCATCATCTCCATCATCATCATCATCATCTCCATCATCATCATCATCACCACCACCACCACCACCACCACCACCACCACCATCA
>NW_005434566.1:3601-5185 GCF_000315625.1 Guillardia theta CCMP2712
TCATCATCATCATCATCATCATCTCCATCATCATCATCATCTCCATCTCCATCATCATCATCTCCATCATCATCATCATCATCATCTCCATCATCATCATCTCCATCATCTCCATCTCCATCATCATCATCATCATCATCTCCATCATCATCCCTCCTTTCCCCCCCCACCAGTGCATTTTGATAAAATCGACCTGAAATAGACAAACTGAACTCAACTCATGATAACTAAAATAAATTACTATATAACTAAAACCTTTGCTCGTAGGTAGGGTAGTCCCAGACTTTACTTAAGTTTGATTTCACGGTTATCAGGTGAAACCGCCCGGGAGCGCAGTTAGCCGCCAGCGCCACCGTGTATGCGCAATCTGACTCCCGGACGGCCCGCCGAGCCTTCCGAACTAAGTTCAGTCACTGGGCCGTACGGTCCCGGCGGCGTGACCGGGGGGGGGACCGTACCTGACTCACTGACTCAGTGACCGACTCTAGTCACGGTCCCGGATCCCTGGCCGGGCCGCCGGGCCCGGCCGCCGGGCACCGGCGGGACCCCGGCGGCGAATTTACATCCGACGACTGACTGCCATCGCCATGCCCGCCGGGCCTCCGAGTCCCCACGCTGACGCCGTCACCGTACGTTATCGTTTTGCTGGGAGTCCGGTCATGCCGCACTGCGGCCCCCCGGGCCTCGCCTGAGGCTCGCCGCCGTCAAGGCTTCGACCGGTCGGCGGCGGCCGCGCACTGCGGCACGCCGGGCCGCGGGCGGCCTTTCAAGGGCATAATCGGACAAGACTCAGTGACTCGACGAGTCACTGAGTCCCGCCGACTCGGACGTCGGCGGTAGTCACACCCCGTGAGTGCCGTTCGGAAGCCTCGGAACGAACTCGGCCGGGAAGGAGAGCCTGATGGTAGCCGAAGTTTCAGCAGCATTGAAGATCTTTTATGATACACAAGAATTGATAAGATAGAGAAGAGGCCGGAAACATGTCAAGAGAAGCTGGAGTGAGAAGGAGGGGAAGAAGCAACGCCGAGTGTCAATGGCTAGATGTCTCGGAGGGACTCGGCTCGGAGGATACGATACAGTTTGTGCATCTGAAGGAGAAACGGTGAGAAGGAGGAGGAGGAGGAGGAGGAGGAGGAGGAGGAGGAGGAAGAGGATCAGGGAGAGCACGAGGAAGAGCAGGAGGAGAAGGAGGAGAATCATTATCATCAGTAGCAGCAGCAGCAGGAGGGAGGAGGAGGAGGAGGAGGAATAGGAGCAGAAGGAAGAGGAGGGCCATGGGCAGGGTTGAGTACCTTGAGCTTAAGCTGGTGGGATCTTTCATGTCATGCACTTGAATCCCCCCCCCCGATTCGCATCCCGCAGCTCGTGGAAGAAAAGAACACAGATGGTCAGGGCACGGTAGCCATCCTCCGACTCGCTTGACATGAACTTGTTCTTGACACGGAAAACCTGCGCATAAGCCTTTACTCCTCCGCCTATGGTCATAGCCTTTTTAAATAACATCCTCCTCCTCCTAGGCCTTTTGCCTGATGGTTAGGAGAAGATTTCCATTCATTGTTGAACTACCCTTTCTTGGTTTTTAGG
>NW_005434566.1:5293-25176 GCF_000315625.1 Guillardia theta CCMP2712
CCTCCTCCTCCTCCTCCTCCTCCTCCTCCTCCTCCTCCTCCTCCTCCTCCTCCTCCTCCTCCCTCTGCATACCGAGATGCCTGAGGAGGCGTCCAGGCTGTCGAACCACTTGAAGACCTCGAGGATTTTCTTGGGCCCGTCGACGATCACCGACAGCCGCACCTGCCCCAGTCGTCATGCTCGCAGCCCCCGCAGCTTCAGGTGGCTCACGGGGTCGAGGATGTAGCCGCTGTAGGGCCAAACGCACTGCAGCTGAGGGTCTGCATACTTGAGGAGCTTCTGACTGATCCTCGCCTTTGACTTGACGGGAGCGAAGCAGATCTCAACCCTCCTCACCCCGTCCTCGAACTGACAGTCCACCGAGATCTTGCGCTGCAGCAGGTCGTTGCCGTACTCCTCGAAGTCAGCGCAGAAGGTGCTGTGGTCGGAGGAGGAGGGGATCAGCTCTTCGCTCGCCCCCTGCGACTCCTTGTCCAGGCTCTCCCTCCCCGAGGGCGACTCGTGGGACTGCACGACCTGCAGGACCTTCTTCTGGAAGGCGTGATTCATCAGCTTCGCCCGCAAGTGCAGCTGCGCCACAAACACTTCCTCGTTGTGTACGCGGATGCCTGTGGGGGAGATCTGAATCATCTTGATCTCGTCCTGGTAGGAGGCGTCGCGCGAGTCCTCCTCGTGCAGGCGGATGGCGAGCACCTGCAGCAGTCAGTCTCCTCTACCCCCCAAGCTCTTCCTCACCTCAGCATCCGATTGCTTGTAGGGAGAGAACCTCCTGGGCGGCTCCTGCGAGTCCCGGAAGGAGGTCAAGACGTGGCCTGCTTCCTCCTTCTTCATCTCGTCGAAGCGATCTTGGCAGTCTCGCCCCAGCAGCGCCATGTGCTTGGCGATGGCAACCTTGAGCTTGGCAAAGAGATTGAGCTCCTCGTCGTTCCACAGGTTGATCCTCGTCGTCTTGTCCAGGAAGTAGCCGAACCTCGCCTCGAACTCGTCGCTCTCCTCAATCGTCGGGTCACACGCAGAGCTCCCGGGCGACAGCATCGCTTCGCACGTGCTGATCACGAAGTCGCCCAGGCGGTGGTAGCGCTCTTGCTGCGAGGTGGCGAAGCTGCCGGCGGCTTGGTTGACGTCATGGAAGCTGGAGTGAACCTCTCCGATGAGAACGCGGTGAGACTCGGCAAAGGGGAGGCTGACAGACGCCTGATTCCTCAACCAGTTGCAGAAACCGTTGACGTGCTTCGTCTCGAACTCCTTCATCAGCGCGAACCTGGCGGTGTTGACAAGGAAGCGATAGTCGATGACCTTCATGCGGCCCTTTGACAACCTGTACCTCCTGGTGTTCGCCTCCCTGCTCGTGAGAAACCCGTCCTTGATCGTGATCTTCAACTCCGACCGGATCTTGTTGATCATCTTGATCACCTCCCCGTCCTCGTCCTCCGTCCGCACTGGTCTGCACAGGTAGCACCAGAGGAGCATGGCGATTGCGAAGACAACAAGGAGGGAGAGGCAGACAGACAGCAGAACCTTTAGCAGGAGCTGAGAAGACGACTGGTTCGCTGACTTGCACACGGGCATCACGTCCCTTCCGCTAGGCCCCGGCCACGTCACCGCCACGTCCAGCCAGTCAGTCGGCTGGTCCAACATGACCAAGTGGGTGATACTCCCGGCCTCCCACCGTGCGATGGAGACGGTCGCGTTGGCCTGCTGGTTGACGAGGTCATACCTGCGCGTCAGGGTCAGCAAGGCGGACAAGGAGAGTCAGTCTCCTACTTGGCGTAGCTCGGGTCGAGGTTCTTGTCAAAGCTGACCTTCCCTGAAGCGCCTTCGAACGTCAGGGCCCCTATGGTCTCGACAACGGCGGAGACGTTGAAGATGGAGACTCCGTTACGGATCATGGCGTCGAACGCGCGGGCTATGGCAAAGGTGGCGTCGTAGGAGAGGACGAGGTAGGGGTTGGTCAGCAGCTTGTCGACCCCCGGGTACTCGGAGGGGCTCAGGCTCTCCCACAAGGTTTGCAACCTGTTGAAGTGAGAGTTGGTGTGGTTGAACCCAATCTTCATCCCCAGATAGCCGTAGGGCAGCCCCGAGCTGATGGACGTGACCGACTCGCTCCCCATCCACACGATGTTGCCGGTAGCCCCGATGGTGTCGGCAGCCTGAAAGATCTCCAGGGCGTCGTGGTCGTGCATGGCCAGCACGAAGAGCCGCGAGTTGCTGCAGTTCTCGTAGATGGTCTTGATCAGCGCCTGCGTCCCCGAGGGATTGTTGAACTCCCAGAAGTGAACCTGCTCCACCTCGATGTTCAGCTCCTTGCTCCGCTGCAGGAACGTCCGTGCCAGCCCCGTGCAGTAGACGTCAACGCAGCCGATCAGCTGACATTTCGTCCACTTGAAATGTGCCAGGACGTCAGCGATGGCTCGACCCTGCAGGTCGTCGGGGGGGCAAGTGCGCGCGAAGTTGGGGTAGAGCTGCTTGTTCGAGAGGTCGGCGCTGGTGGCGCTGAAGCTCACCTCGACCATCCCCAGACTGTTGAGGGAGGGCAAGACGAGGATGGATTCAGAGCTGAAGCCTGGGCCAACAACCGCCGTCACCCCCTTGGAGTGAAGATCCTCGGCGATGGCAGCGAGAGCCTCCTGCTTCACAATGTTGAACTGAGCCGCCGACAGGAAACCGTTCTGAGAGATCGCGCGAACAGCCGAAGTGTCGCCGATGACCATGCTGACGGTGATCCCTGGCAGCAGAGTAGGATCTTGATTGATCATCATGGTCGCTATCCGTGCTGCCGATGCGGCGTCCTCGTCCTTGTACCCGGGGTTCCAGTTCTCCACGAACATCCCTCCCAGGACGATCCCTTGGCAGACCCCCAGAGCACCATCTCTTGCAAGATTCAAGTTCTCCAACGAGCTGAATCCTCCTGCGCTGCTCCATTTCCCAACGATGGAGAAGTTTCGGGCAACAGATTGATAGACCACGTCATACCTGCCCACTTTGGGCCCCAAGTTGGAGGCGAAGGAGACGTAACCCGAAGCGCCTTCGAACTTGACGTCAAGCAGGGCGTTCTCCAGAGCTGAGGTGTTGTAGATCGACTCGTTTCGCTCGATCATGGCCTGGAAGGCGTAAGCTAGAGCGAACACGGCATCGTAAGCCAGAGGCAGATAAGAGTAGCTCCGCCACATGCTTTGGTCTGGCATGCTCACGTTACCATAGGCTGCGCTAGAGAACTGGATGGGCTTGCGAGACCACAACGTCTTGAGGTCGCTGATGCTCTGGCTGCTTTCATTCCAAGCCATTCTCAGCCCGATGTAGTTGCCAGGCAACTCTGAAGGAAGCAAGCTGCTCACTCCCTCGCTTCCTATCCATACCAGTCTATCCAGCAGGTTCAGTTGCTTCGCCGCAGCAAACACAACCTTAGCTTGCACGTCCGTCATGAGAAGCACAAAGACGTTAGGAGCTACACAGTCAGCAACTATCGCCTGCAAGTTTGCCGCCACAGACGTCTGATCTACATAGCTCCACACATTTTGAGTGAAGCGAATTCCCTTCGCTTTGGCGTGCTGCACGAAAACGCTGGTGAGGCCGGCGCAATAGACGTCTGCACAGCTCAGGATCTGGCAAGACTTGAACTTCAACGATTGCATCAGGTCCGCGATCGCCCAGCCCTGGTACGAGTCAGGAGGACAAATCCTGGCGTAGTCCGGGAATCTTGTTCGATTGGAGAACACAGGACTTGTAGCGCTTACAAGGACACTGAGAAGATCCTGTTGATACAGCCAGGGGCTCAAGCTGACGGCCTCTGAGCTGTAGCCGGGGCCGATCAGAGCAGCAAACTTCTGAGCGTGCGTGTAGTCCAGGGCATCCACCATGGAGCCCTCCAGCAGTTGGTTGAAACTGGAAGGCGAGATGAGGACGTTGGGGCTCATCGACCGCGTGATGGACATGTCGGCGATGTACAGTTTCAGTCGGCTGCCATGCAGGAAGTTCCTCTCGTTGATGATCTCAACGGCTGCTTGCGCTGCAGCTGCGATGTACCGCTCCCAGTAGGACGAGGACCATTCGACTACGAACAGTCCCCCTATCGATATCTCACTTGGCACGCTGGCACCTTTGACAAGAGTCAAGAGGCAGAGGAGGCAACAGAATTTCAAGAAATTGTGGAGTCTCCTCGTTGAGCTGCTGTCACGGTCGGGCGTGCGTTGGCTTCTCCCAGATATTTCGCGTATACCTGCCGTAACAGCACCGGGGAAACGACCACCGAAATGTTCCGATCTCATCCCCCGAGGTGATCTCCAGGATCGATAATACCAGACAGACTCAGCAAAGCGAAGTGTGACAGGGAGTCACGTGTCTCCTCATTCTATAGCATGTTGACATGGTTTTGCCTGTCAGGGTCGGAGATTCGTCGGGACAGGCCGATACACATGCGTTGAACGTTATCACTCATACCTCTCGGCATGTCCTGTGGGTCCAACAACCTTGGCCGCCCTCTGTCGCCCTTCACTTCACTTCACTTCCTCTCACTTCCCTCCCCTTCGCTTCCCCTCCCGTCAAACCTTGATGCCTGCCGCACCGATGTGATCATGACCAACCAGCCACCCACCCTCTATCCACCTATATCAACCACCCCCTCTGAGTAACAATAAACCCAGAACCGATCGCCTACCCACCCTTGCGATCTCCACTACCCCTACCCCTCTCACTCGAAATCAGTCCTCCTACCCGTTGAATCATAATCATATCCACGTTTGGACTACCCCACCCCCTGATGATACAGTTTCACTGCAGGACATCTAGAATCTATCAAAGTACCCCCTTGTTTATTAATAAACTACCCACCTATCTGTACAAAAAGCTTTGATCCACGACCCATCTAAAACCATGTACCCCCTACCCCCTGAAATACCAACATTCACCCCTACCCCTTCCCCTTGAGGAACACCCCTCGTTTCTTGATGACACACGAAACCCCCTGATCTTGCAGATAATGTACTCTTACATGTATTTTAAAGGGGGTTCTAAAACTTTTTAAAGGGGCTAGGCTTTGCGATCCCTTCAAATACGGGGTACTGTGTACTACCCTAACCCCCTCCAGACCTATTGATTGTCCCTACCCTCTTAAATGGACTACCCCGACCCTCAATTCCCACTTTCCCTTCGGTCTTGAGCGTCATATAAAACATTTTAAAGGAATGGTATGAGGGTGATGATTGGATCAATGAGGGCGATGACAAATCTTGCAGTGAATTGTTTTGTATGTTTTTTTAATTTGTACCAATAAAGAATATTGTACGGTCAAAGGTTTTTGATCACCGTACAATTGTACCAATAAAGAATATTGTACGGTCAAAGGTTTTTGATCACCGTACAATTGTACCAATAAAGAATATTGTACGGTCAAAAGTTTTTGATCCCGGTACAACAAAAAGTACCAAGTTCGGGAGTTCCGGCGCGCGTGACCGTCGGACCGTCTCAGTCACTGCCGGCTCTCCGGACGGGCCCGCCCGGCACGCCGGGAGCAGTGACGTTGTGGTTTGTAACGGTTTCTAACGGACTTACCCAAGGAAGTGATGGCAACGGCGAGAATGACTGGTGGTTTTGATATGTCTGAAGGGGGTGGGGGTAATGGCGCTGCATGTGGATCATGTGTGCGGAAGAGGGAACAGAGCGAGGGAGGAAGGAGAGGGAGGAGGGGGGGGGAAGGAAGGACGGAGGGAGGAGGAGGAGCAGGAGCAGGAGCAGGAGCAGGAGCAGGAGCAGGAGAATGGTAAGAAGGACGGAAATCAAGAACAGAACAACAGAGGAACGAGGCGAGCAGATACGACGAGCATCAGGAAGTTGGAGTTCATAGTTTGAGCTCTTCGTGGTACTTTGTTACATCTATGGCATGAGATTGCAATCTTTACAGTGACGACATGAAAGTTCCTAGCGCCTTGCTCAAGAGCCATGCATGGCTCAGCCTCAGAGGATCGCGAGGGGGGCCAGTAGGTTGTGTTAGAAGGGGACCTTGAGCTGATTGAGGAGGCAGTGCAGAGGAGGGACAGGGGTTTGAGGGAGGCAGAGAGACGTGGGGGCTGCCCATGCCCGTGGAAGGTCTGAGTGTGCAGATGAGGTTGTTCAACTTGAAGGCGTGTGTGAGATTATTGTCGTGAGCACAGTTGAGGACGAGACTGGCTGTTGTACTGTTGCAACTTCATCAGCCTCCGAGCAGCAGATACTTGCAGACAGCCTCCACGAGTGACACCTTTGTGCCTCCTCCAGGGCCTGGATTTCCGTCCAAGTTCTCACTGCCGTTGTTCCCTCCTGAACAGACCTCGAAGGTACCAACGCTGCCAGCTCTGCGAGCCTGTCCCTTACCCATGTCTGTGAAGGGATGATCGCTAGTGCTGCTTCTTGGTTCCTGAAGCTTAATGCCCTCCTCTTCATCCTCTACATCTCCTACACGATCCGTCTGCATGCTGTCCAAGTGTACGGGAAGGTAATTCATGAGTTCGACCCTTGGTTCAACTACCGAGCTACCGACTACCTGGTGAACGAGATCAATGCGCGAGGATTCTGGGAGGGATCTCGGTCCTTCTTCAACTGGTATGACGACAAGGTCTGGTATCCCCTTGGCAGGCCTGTCGGCACGACCATCTACTGCGGCCTGCAGTTCACCTCCGCCTTCATCTACTTCGTGTTGGAGGCTATCGGTCAGCCAATGTCGCTCAATGACGTCTGCGTCTACGTCCCTTCCTGGTTCGCGTCCTTCTCCTGCCTGTTTGTCTTCGGCATGGCATGGGAAGTCTCGCGCTCCTACAACTCCGCGCTTGCTGCGGCCTTCTTCATGGCCATCTCCCCTGCTCACTTGATGCGATCGGTGGCAGGAGGGTACGACAACGAGGGGATTGCTGTGGCTGCGATCTGTGGGACCTTCTACTTCTGGGTGCGATCGCTGAGGGACAGCTCGTCGTGGTGGTATGGAGTTGTGACGGGCCTCATGTACATCTACATGGTGGCGGCATGGGGAGGTTACATCTTCGTGCTCAACATGATCGGAGTCCATGCTGCCGTGCTGATCATGAGCGGTCGCTACTCGCAGAACCTGTGGAAGTCCTACTCCATCTTCTACGTCATGGGCACCCTCGGAGCCATCCAGTTCCCCGTCGTCGGGTACGCTCCCCTCAAGTCGCTGGAGCAGCTGGGCCCTCTCTTCGTGTTCTTCTGGCTGCAGCTCATGGAGGTCTGCAAGCGCTACGAGCGGGCGCATCCGGACATGGGCGAGCGTCGCATCCGAGACTACTACATGCTCGTCTTCGGAGGAGCGATGGTGGCCGGGCTTGTGGGGATCATGATCTTCATGCCCCGTGGCTACCTCGGGCCCATCTCTGCTCGCGTGCGGGGACTCTTTGTGCAGCACACGAGGACGGGAAATCCGCTGGTCGACTCGGTCGCAGAGCACCAGGCGACCAGGGATGAGATGTACTACCAGTACTTCCACATCGTGTGCTACCTGGCCCCCATCGGCTTCGTGTCCATGTTCTTCAACTTGACCGACCAGAAGCTGTTCGTCATCACCTACACTGCCATCTCCATGTACTTCTCCCGCAAGATGATCCGCCTCATCCTCATCCTCGCTCCTGCCTCCTCCGTCGTCGCCGGGGTGGCGCTGGAGCTCGTCATCACCTGGAGCATCTCTCAGCACCTGGAGGACCTGGAGGAGCCGGCGGACCCGGTCACGGCCAAGTCAGCGGCAGCCAAGAACGTCAAGAAAGCTCAGGGGAAGAAGGGGAAGAAGGGGGGAGAGCTCACGAGCCATCCCTTCTTCCAGGAGCTGAACGAGATCTACAGCGAGAACCTGATGCTCCGCAAGGTGCTGGCGGGGGTCTGGCTCTTCATGACCCTCTCCGGCCTCCTCTACTACTGGGTCCACTGCCACCGCATGGCCGAGAACCTCTCGAGCCCCTCCATCATGCTCATGGCGAGGTCCAAGACCGGAGAGCCCGTCATCATCGACGACTTCCGCGAGTCCTACTGGTGGCTGCGAGACAACACGCCCCAAGACTCCCGCGTCCTCTCCTGGTGGGACTACGGCTACCAGATCAACGGCATCGCCAACCGCACCACCATCGCCGACGGCAATACGTGGAACCATGAGCACATCGCGCTGCTCGGCCGCGCCCTCGTGTCCCCGGTCAAGAAGGCCCACAGGATCGTCCGGCACCTGGCCGACTACGTGCTGGTGTGGAGCACGAGGTACGGCAATATGTGGGGCGACGACATCGCCAAGTCTCCTCACATGGCGAGGATAGGAGGGTCAGTGTACAAGGACATCAAGCCTGAGGACTTCTGGCAGGATCAGAGCGGGAAGCCTTCGGACATGATGCGCAAGAGTCTCATCTACCGCACCGTCAACTTCAGGCTCGACCCCTCCATCCCTCAGTTTCCTCCCGACACCTTCGAAGAAGTCTTCACCTCCAAGAACAACATGGTCCGCATCTACAAGGTCCTCCGCGTCTCCGCCAAGTCCAAGGCCTACTGCTCGGAGGGCCGCGGCTACAAGGCCTGGTACTCCGGGAAGCCGCTGCTCGAGGCGTATCCCCCCGGCCTCAAGAAGATCCTCTCGCAGAAGCAAGACTTCAAGCAGCTGGAGGACTTCAACCGCCGTGATGAGGTGGAGGAAGACTGAGAGGAGAGAGAGAGAGAGAGAGAGAGAGAGAGAGACGCGAGCCACACTTGAACATCGCTTCTTATCATATACATCCTCCCTGGACTTTGCTCTCCTTGCCCCTGCTCACCCCAGCTCCACCTGTGCTGCTGTGGGAACGTGTCAACCTTCTCCTCCTCCTCTGCCCCTCCTCCTCAAGCTTCTTCTCACCAGGCTTCACTTGCGCGCATGCTAGCGCCAGGCACATCACTCTGCTGGTGATCGCTTCCCACGAGAACCGCTGGTGCCCCAGTGAGCTATCAAGCACCGAGGAGGGAGAGAAACGAGGAAGAGGACCAGGACCAGGACCAGGACCTGGAAGAGGACGAGGAGAAGTATCGGGGTCTGGGGTCACCTTGGCCATGTCCTGTAGTGGGCGCAGCACTTTCAACAGGAGAGGCTGCTGCGTCAGGAGGCATCCTCCAGCGAGGACGGTCACGGCGAGCAGGAGAGCTGAAGGCTTCTTCGGGGCAAGGGGGGTTTTGGCCGGCAGCTTGACTGGCGGGGCTGGACGAGGATGGAAGCGAGGAGGAGGTTGGCGTCTCTCCATCTCGAGGTACTCGGGTTGAGAAGCAGCGACTGTCAGCCTGCGCGAGGCCTCCTGGTTGCTCGCGTGCCTGATGTAGATCACCAGAGCTGCGACAGGAGCAGGAGCAGGAGCAGGAGCAGGAGCAGGAGCAGGGGCAGGAAGGAACACGATCTATAGAAGGGAAGATGTAGGAGGAGGCAGATGCAGATCACCTGACAGAATCCGTTCGCCGTTTGCTTGCTTGTCCACCTGCAAGGCAGTCAATTGAAACAAGAGAAACTCCTTCAAAGCCAACTTCCCCTCCCCCCCCCCCCCTCCCACCCCCCCAACAATCAGAGCAGCTCCTCCACTCCACTCCTCCTGCCCCCTCCCCTCCTACTGTCAGTCTCGCTGGCTGTCACGTCGCTGAAGTCAAGGTGCTTCTTCGCTTCTGCTGTATCTATCGAGCTAACGCGTCGCTCTAGCACCAACGTCAGTCTCCTTCCCTTCGTCCTCGTCCTCCCCGTCCTCGCACCTGCTGCCTCAAGTCGCTTCTTCAAGGTGTCAACCTCAGACGATAGCATGTAGACATATCTGCTGCACACTCAGTGCTTCCTTGATCGCCTCTCCCTTCCTCTCTACTCAGAGTTTCTGCCGCCATTTTCACCGCAATGTCGATCCTGGTGGACGATCGTCAGCAGCTGCAGCAGCATTATCATCATGTCAATCGCTTCACCTCTAGAGGCTCATCGGCAGAAGCAAGAACACTCTTCTTGCTAGAGAAGGAGGAGGAGAACCTAGACTCGAGCTCCATCCGCTCCTCCTGAGCTTTCTTGTACTGCGACAGCAGCTCCTGCCGCTGTATCAGCAGGTCCCTGGCTCGCCACTGTCTGCTGCCTCTACCTGGATCTTGGCGTCTGCTGGATTTTCCTCCCTCGCGCGCATCGGAGTCGGCATGGAATGTCTCGCGCTCTTCACATCTACTCGTCCATTGGGACTTGTGTTCTCGTCGTCGAGCAGGAAGCACATGCTCTTGGATTTTGACTTGGTCGTGCCTGCCATGTTCTGTCGCAATGAATTTATCAGCATCAGCTCCTCAGCTCTTTGACAACCCACAAGGTCGAAGATCTCTACCTCTACCTCTACCTCTACCTCTACCTCTACCTCTACCTCTACCTCTACCTCTACCTCTACCTCTACCTCTACCTCTACCTCTACCTCTATCTCTACCTCTACCTCTACCTCTACCTCTATCTCTATCTCTACCTCTACCTCTATCTCTACCTCTACCTCTACCTCTATCTCTACCTCTACCTCTACCTCTACCTCTACCTCTACCTCTACCTCTACCTCTACCTCTACCTCTACCTCTTCCTCTTCCTATACCTCCCCCTCTAACATGCATGTCTCTCCTCGTCTCTGCCATGTCGTCTTAGCGTTTGGTTCTGTTTCCCTGCTCCCGGCCCCAGCCATTCGTTACACGCCTTTTTGAACGGCATTTTCCGGTGCAGTACTTGAACTTGTAACGGTATTGCAATTGGTTGTCGCAACCGTTATTTTCAGACCGTGACGGTGGCCCCGGCCCAGTGGGCCACGCCGGCCGCCCCGGCGGCGGGCCGCGGGGCCCGGCGGCCGGTGACCGATCCGACCAACTTGATGTTTCCGCCGTCACGCCGGTGCTGGGGCCCGGCCATAAAGCGCCGGCCGCCGGCAGTGAGCCTGAGTCCCGGTCCGACAAACGCCGGGTCCGACCGGCGTCGACATAGCGTTGTCGCTCTCAACTGACCCCTCTGGTTTCCAATAGTTTTCTGTGGGGGTATCCTTCCACACATGTGAATAGCAAATGGCAGTTGGGGTCTGGGGTGGGTCAGACGGCTGGGAGCTGATTCAAATTGGTTGGGACCTGTTTAAGGGGGTAGGGTACTTCCTGGTAGCAAATAATTGTACCAACAGTACCAATTTAATGGTACATATAGAGTACCATTAGGAAAACTTGTACCAAAATAGTTTATGCGGTACCTCCCCTGTTCAAACTATGATGCTTTGGACCCACCTGTTTCCCAGTGAAAGTGCCTTCTCCGATGGGGTCAAGTTTTGGACCCTACCCTGCCTCCGACCAACATAGACCACCCTTGTAGATCAGAGGGAGCTCTCAAGCCTTGCCCCTTCCCTTCCCTGGTTGCATATCCAAGGTTAGCAAGTGAATGTTACGCAGACGTGACTCATCTGCAGCAGGAGAGCTCAGACGAGGACAAGCAGAGGCAATCCCTGCAGAATCTGGTGTGAGCGCAGCAGTCTGAAAACATCTCTGTGATTGCAAACACATGTAAAGAGGGTTGATCATCATAGATTTTAGCAGCTTGAATAAGGAGTACTCCGCACGGACCGTCCGCTAGTGGCGCTGTACGATGGATGACATTGACTCTCATGAGCAATAAGTAGGAAGTCATGAAGCATGTCACGGAGACAGCATGATCTATACTTATTTCATAGGAATCTGCTGCAAAGAGTCGGGCTTGAGGGCGGTCTGAGCAATATGCAAGAGTATTGCCAAGGCATGTAAAGAGTTTCAAGGAATACCAGTGCATTCATCAAATGGCAGTGATGAGGTACCACATGAAGGCATGACTTGCAAATTGATTGCATGTCGTGTTCCATTTGATGACTTACAATCAAGACGCTTTTGAGCGACAAAACGATACCCCGTATAGCATTGTAAATCATAGTTCATTTCCTTCACCTCGAGTCGAAGCAAGAAATTTTCAAGGTGCTGATATCTTTGTTTTGACTAGACTGACATGGTATCAGGAGCAGTTAATTGATGTTAGATCCGATTGAATCATGCAGACGAAAATGGACATACCCTTTTGAATAAATCTTTCTTCTCGAGTCTCATACCAGAGCTTTCTTGCCTCTTTCTTTGTAACCTAACATGTACAAAGCATTGGCATTTTCTTACACAAAGTAAACTGAGCCTGAACAGCTTCTCTTATTCGCTGCATTCTCGCCCTTCCATCATCCTGATCTTTTCCTTGACACCCTTGGGCCAATGCGAGTTGCATGCTGCGATATCATCAATTGTTTGGAACCAAGCGATAAGTGGAACAAAGCGCTCAGGTGCTATGCAGGCTGCAATGCATCGCCGGCATTCCAACCATATGGATAAGTTTGCCAAACTTTGCGCTGCTCATATTACTTGCAGCGAAAGTCAACCATTCCAGATGATAAGGACAATGTATGAGACTTGCGCAGAAGAATGTGCAAACACTTCCACACGACGGTGAGTGTGCACGATTCCACATACACAAGAATGCTGCGCAGAAGCATCTACCAATTTCTTGTCTAACCACTCTTTTGATGAATGAGCATCGACTTCTCTAACATGTACATCAGGTCATGCAGGCTCATGGAGAAATGATGATGTTGTTAGCAACAACTTGGCTTTGTTTTATTGAAGTACGTTGAAAACATCACCTAGGCCGCTACATATTCCCATGTCCGCTTTGCAACAGTTCTAAACCACGTATCACCATAAAGTTGTACATCATTCGACTAGTCCGATAACATCTTCATGTAGAGCCTCAGTTTCAAGCACAACGCGGTTTGGAGCGATACTGTGACTTGTTTGCCTGGTATGATTACATGTGACATGCTCTCTTACACAATTGAAGAGTATTGTAAAAATTTCAGTCAAGCGGTGCACAGTTCAGCCTTTCTTTCTTACTATTCATCAAACATAGTGTATCAGACAGATGTCATCGTGTGGATCGACGCAAAATAAAGATGAACTCGAAGTTCTGTCTGAAAAATGACCCTTTGCAAGTACTGATGGATCGAGAGCAAGTTCTTGATGCTGTATCATTAAGAAGTAAAATGACAGTCATTTGCCAGTACTATACGACTCGTATCCATCAGCTTAAAATATGCACACCTGAGTTTCATTCCATGAATCATCTTTCCTCCCGCATTCAAACTGAGAAACTCAGTGCTAGTCAACTCATGGGCATGGTTTCAGAGTTTGAATTCCCAGCAAGTTGAGGAAGGACAAGGCAGACAGAAGCGTGAAAGAAAGTTGAGGGTCATCAGGGAAGGTCTGACGAGAGTCTGAGACTCATGGACAGGGAAGGATAGGGATGCGCAAGTGTGGAGGGCAGGGAGATGGGGAGGGAGACACCCTCTGCTAAATGTATTTTAAAAGGTACCCATTACAGTACCAGACCAAGACCTGTACCCCCCACCCCCCTGTCGCGTCCGTTGGGTTCGAATATTTGAAATACTACCACGCCTACCCATCAGGTTCTGGTACAAATCATTACTTCACTATACAAGCGCTATGTGACCCTATCCAAAGACAAATAGGAACGATTGTTTACTTATCTAAGCTCTCAATTACCCCCGGTTGCCGTTGAACTTGCAGCGCTGGAAATGGATTTTCAAACCTTCCAATCCTTGGATTTTTTACTCACACACAATTTTGTACTGGAAAACGCCTGGATCTGGTACAAATCCCAATTGTCAGCAAGTTCCTTGACCCGACAACGCATTGACCGCCCGGCCCGCCGGGCCGGTCGCCGTCACGGTCCCGGCCGCGGGCCCGGCCGGGGCGGCCCGCACTGGCGTTGCCACCCCGGGTGGGCCGGCGGGGGCGGACAGCGGCCGAGCCGCAGAGCGGCGCGGCCCGCACTCACAGGGCGGTAGCCGGGCCCGCCCGGCACTGCCGGCCGCATTCAAGTTCCCGGCTGCCCCGGCAGGCGGCCTGGCACTGACCACTCAGTCAGTGGTAAGTGGCACCGTCCCGCACGGGTGACCGTCAATGTACCGGCTGGCGCTGCCGGTCCCGGGTCCGAGCCTCGGAGTCCGGCGCGGCCGCGCGACTGAGGTCACGATAACCGTTGAACTTCGGAACGCCGGGCCCGGCCCGGGGCTTGCCAGAACTTTCATGTAACCAATATGTAACGATCAATGTAACGGTTCACGTTCGCTAGTTATTAGTTGTCCGAAGACAATGGCGCCCTTGCAGGTGCGACAGCGACGACAAAAGACAAACAATGACAACCCCTGCTGCTCCTCTTACCGCTGCTGCTGCTGATACTCCTTCTCCTCCTCCTCCTTCTCCTCCTTCTCCTCCTCCTCCTCTTACCACTGCTGCTGCTGCTGCTGCTGCTGCTGCTCCTCCTCCTCCTCCTCCTCCTCCTCCTCTTACCGCCGCTGCTGCTGCTGCTGGTCCTCCTCCTCCTCCTCCTCCTCCTCTTACCACTGCTGCTGCTGCTGCTGCTGCTGCTGCTGCTGCTATTGCTCCTCCTCTTACCGCTGCTGCTGCTACTGCTGCTACTGCTCCTCCTCCTCCTCTTACCGCTACTCCATTTCCTCCTTCCCATCTTCATGCTCCTCCTCCTCTCATGCTCCTCCCATCCATATCCTCCTCCTGTCCTCCCCCTCATGTTCCCCCGCTCTTTCTCCTCCTCCTCCTCCTCCTCCTCCTCCTCCTCCTCCTCCTCCTCCTCCTCCTCCTCCTCCTCCTGTCCTCCTCCTTCCTTTTGTATTCCTTGCCCTTTCCCCCTTCCCCCTCAATTCTCTCTTCTGCTTATCCACTTCAGCACAGCGGGGTATCACCACCGTCTCTTCATCTTTGACATCTCAGCTTTCTGCGTCTGATCTTCGCTTGTCAGGCGATCGCTGCTGCTTGTGTCAGCGGAGCTGTCGGTCTCGGCATCGGGTGATCGCGTCTTGTCCAGTCTAGCTGCCTCTGAGCTGCCTGTGCTCACAGGTACTCCCTCAAGCTGCGGTCAGCTGGCTGCGACAACAACGCGCTTGTTCCCAGCATGCTCATCACAGGTGAAGCAAGAGAGCTCAACGAGCCCAGCTCTCAGCTGAGGCAGCGCTTGGCAAGGACATGCTGGTCTGACTTGAACGCCATGCAGGCACACCGTCGCGACCGGCGTCTGATTTTCTCATCACTGGAGCCCCAACCCTCCCAGCCAACCTGCCGACTGCTGTCGCTGCTCTGTGAGGCGGCAGGAGGCACCTAGAGACGAGATGCTGAGACAAAAGGCTGCAGGCAGTGGGCGGGATGGCCGGGCTTTGACAACATCAAGTTCCGGCAGGGCTACGTGGTGGGGGCATGAGAGCTGGGGGTGTCGAAGCCTCACGCACTCTCAGACCTCCTTCAACCGTCAGACTCGAAACCCCAACTGGGTCTGCGAGCATCTCTGCGAGGTCTCGAGGCTGCCAAGCCGGTCGGGGAGTCTGAAATGTTCGAGCAGGAGACACTCCGAGGCGAGGGGAGCCGAGCTAAGGTGACGCCCGTGCGCGGGTTTATGTCCAGTGATCCTCCTCCCCGCAGACCGAGAACTTCCAGGAGGATGAGACTGACCCCCCGCACTTGCGCTCTCGTCTCGCGGACTACAAGGGTTCATCCCTCCACCTCCCTCCTCGCATGACTGCAGCCTGCAGGCAGCGGCTTCGACCGAGGACATCTGGTCGCGGCGGCGGACGTGAAATTCTCGTAACCGTCTCCTCCTCATGGCTCCTCTGACCCCGCGCACAGACAGAATGCGCTGGATGAAACTTTTCTCCTCTCCAACATCTCCCCACAGGTTTCGCCCTCCTCCTCCTCCTCCTCCTCCTCCTCCTCTCATGCTCCTCGTCCTCATCCCTTACTCGTGAGGCTGTCAGGTTGGAGCAGGCTTCAACCGGGGTTACTGGGAGCGCATGGAGCGATGGTGCCGCAACCTTGTGAGAGAGGAGGAAGGGGAGGCTCAGGAGGCTGAGGAGGGAGCAGGTCAAGAAGGGGGAGTTCTCGGATGTCTTTGTTATCAGCGGTCCTCTCTTTCTCCCCAAGAAGGAAGCGGATGGCAACTACTACATGCAGCATCAGGTCGCCCCCCTCCTCCTCCTCCTCCTCACATTTCTCATCCTCCTGTCAGGTGCTTGGCAACCCTCCGTCTCTTCAAGTCCCCACGCACTTCTTCAAGGTTTCGCTCCTCCCGCTGTCCCGCGCTGACAGCCGCAGGTCATCATGGCACTTCCCACCAGGAGCGCTCAGGCCAGCTTGACCCCAGCAGCTGCTCCGACGAAAACTGGTGCTTGGACATGACTTGACCCTCCGTGACTGACAGATTTCAGACCCCAACGCCTCTGCTCTCGTGCCATGTAAGCCATTGCCCTCCCCTCCCCTCCCTCCCCTCATCCCTTCCAGTGGGTCGCACACCTGCCAAGCCCATCGCTCTCGGAGCCTTCGTGGTCCCTAATGAGGTTCCCTCCCCTCGCTCCCCCATCTCCTCTTTCCCCCTCACTTTCTCCTCCCTTCCCCCAGTCCTCATCCTTGTAGCTTGCGATGGCTGAGGCTACTCAGGTCATCGACGACAAGGATGATCTATCCAAGTATTCTTATCCCATCGAGATCGTCGAGAGGCTTGCAGGCTTGCAGGCAAGCTACGGAGCTTTAGAGCATCTCAGCTTCTTCTCATGTTCCTCTCTTGCAGTTTTTCCAGCGGCTGCCCCGTCAGAACACTAAGTTCATCAAACCTCTCTGTGAGAGGTACGACCCTCCTCCCCTCCTCTCCTCCTTTGAGTCAACCCTCCAGCACCAAGTGCGTCCTACCAGCCGGCTTCCAGCTACAGGACGGCAAGTAAGTGAAGACCCCAGCTGGACTAGACGCTTCGTTGACTTGCTGATCCAGAGACAAGCAGCCCAAGGTCATCACCGTCAAGTGAATGATCTCCTCCTCCCACTACCAGAGTTACCGCACAGAGGCAGCTGCATCTCAGCATAGAACGATTGAGTAGATCAACGCGACGACGAGATGACGTTGGCAAACCTTTACTACAAGTGCTGCACTTGACAAGAACCTCACATGGGAATGCTGGGGGGTAGCGAGAGGGAGAAGGGAACGAAGAAAAACGAGTCAAACGAGGGAAGGAGAAGGCACAAGTCAAGTACCTCTGAATCACAGAACGAGCGAAGTTCCTGAGGGCATGCGAAGTGATGGACTTGAGGAGAGCTACTCTGTCTTGAACCAGCTCGACAGCCTCACTGAGTTTCGCTTCCACCTTCCCCTCGTGCTGTCCTCCCGTCACATGCCAGCAGCAGCCTGTCTCTCCTCTCGCTCACCGTCCTCGCCAGCGGCTTGAGCCACTTGTTGTAGATCTGGGACGTGGTCAGTCACGCCTCGGAGAGCTCCTCTCACCGCTCGAGCGCCCTCGTTGTGCATCCAGACCAGCAGAACCACCTGCAACGCGCCTCAGCCCCCATCCTTCTCTCTCCTCCCCGCCACGCGCTCCTGCTCTGAGACTCGCCTCTTCTCTCCTCCTCCCCCTCCCCCTCCTCCTCCTGACCTTCACGGCGTAGTAGTGGGGGATGTTCCATCGCCAGGGCATTACCACCCCCTCCACGAGCTGCAGGCAGCAACATTTTCAGAGGACGGAGATAGGATGGCGATAGGAAAGAGAATGAAGATGAGAGGAAGGAGATATTTACCTGGAGCAGGGCAAAGCAGGTCCAGTACGTGAGCAGCCGAGCCTGCAGCAGCTCTCCGCTGCTCCAACATGAGGAGAGAAAGAAACGTAATGGGCTCGCACCCGGGCTGCTTGCTCTGGTTCAAGGCCTTGAGGCTGTAGTAGGTGGGATACGCGAGCCCGACGATGTTGCCTGGAGCATGCGAGTGAGCTAGGGGGGGCGCAGCTGCAGGAGACGCACCTGCGATGATTGCGAGCTGCCCTGACAGCAGGCAAAGTCCGGTGATAACTCCAGCGATCACCCAGTAGGCACTGGTTGCGTCAGCAGCACGCTGTGACGAGGAGGAAGCGGCTGGAACATTCGCCTCTCCTGGCACGCAGTCACTCTCATGAAGCGCATGGTAGCTGATCGCCTACCGGACTGCGCCTTGCTGCCTCCTTCACTGTTTCCCCCCCTCAATGTCATCATCTGCCTCCGTTCTAAGACACAGACAGGGGAGGACAAGACCATCAGGCGCCTTCACCTGCTTCTGTCCGATGCTCTTGGGCAGCAGAGGTCTGGGAACCCTCGCGCTCCCGAGAGCCTCCACAGTCGTCATGCAGCCCAGCCCGGCCAAGATTAGCCACCTGAACTTCAGCCCACAGCCTCCTCCTTCCTTATGCAACTCTGCTCTTCGGGGGAGCCTCAGGTTTTCCAGTCCTCCCCCTCCTCTCCTCTCCTCCTCGCTCCTCTCCTCCCCTCCTCCTCCCTTCCCCTCCCCCTCTGTTCGCATCCCGTCGCGCCTCATGCTGAGCTCCTGCAACCCATTCGAACTAAAATAATTATAAATATTTCATCCCCCTCATATCTCCGTACCCTCATCCCCTACTAGTCCCAACTCCTCGGTGAGTTGGCAGCTGCGGAGCCGGGCGCCGGGTGCCGGAGGGCCCGGCCCTCATCCCTCACATCTATGACCCCTACCACCCCCTCACATTCCATTCCAGGCCCAGCAGGGGTGGTACCTGACCCCTTAGTTAAGCCCTCTTCCCATTGATAAATGATCACCCCTTATTTTTACCTGATGTACCCCCATATTTCTATTGGGGGTGGTCGGTCCCCATTGCTACCACCCCTCCTTGGATAGGCTGATGGTGGCGGCCTCCCCTTCCCTACCCCCTATGCAATACTTGGTACCCCCACCCCTATCATTTATTTTGACACCCCCCTTTTCTATTCATTTCATTTATGCAATGACGGGTAATAAGAAATACCCCACCTCATATTCCGACGCCGCACTGACCACCCACCCCCCCTTAGCCTCAACCCCTTGGCATCCCCGCACTCGCTCCAGTCATGCTCTCGTCTGCGCTGAGGTAAGCAAGAGGAGGAGAGGAGAGGAGAGGAGGAACGGGAAGAGCTCGAGCAGAGGGAGAAGATGCAAAGAGACAGACGTGCATCAGGCTGTACTCAACACGAGAAGAAGATGGCTGGAGGATGTGAGAGAGGATCAGGTGTTGATGACGGCAGGAGCAAGCGTGGAAAGGATGAAAAGGTTAGTTTGTTTAGAGGTAGTTGTTATCTGTTGTGTTAGAGTGTTAGTTAGGCATACGTTAGATTGTACACTGGAATATAGCAAGAAGCACACTAGGGGTGAAACAAGGCGAAGAGAACAGGAGGACATCTGACTGCACATGCTCCTCCTCGTCGCAGGCCGATGCAACCAGCCATGAAGAACGTCTTGTCCATCGCTCCCGCTATGGCGCGAGGCCTCAAGTGACTCTCGGCCTGAGGAGGCACGCTGAGCGATGACGATGCGGCAGGACCCCCAGCTCGAGCACCAAGAAGCTCTGGGATGGCAAGAAATCTGCCGAGTATCCCGTGCATGTAAAGACGATTGGGAGCTTGTCGCGTCAGCAGGTGACATGTAGCTATGCCGGTCACAAATGATGCGAGTGCTTCAGATCCTCAAAGTGATGGAGCTCGCCAAGGTCTGCCTCCTCCTTAACCACCACCACCTCCTCCTCCTCCTCCTCGTTTTCCTCTCCCCGTTGCCCCTTGACTTCTCCTTTCTCCTCAGAACATGAAGGCTGACCCTCACGCCTACACCTCCGCCCTCAAGAACAGGTTGACCCCCTCCCTCTCTCCCCTCACGCGCCTGTGACCCGTTGACCCCAGGACTCTCCTCGCGCTCTTTGAGAAGCCCTCCCTGAGAACCAGAGTATACCCCTTGCTCCTCCTCCTCCTCCTCCTCCTCCTCCTCCTCC